>NC_047524.1:19301081-19601081 GCF_902827115.2 Pseudochaenichthys georgianus
AGACTTCATAACTGTGCCCTTGACATGTAAAGGCGATATGTTATGCCATTCACTGGCACATTACCGACTGTGCAGGGGCTCCTTCCTGACTGACAGGACAATCCACTGAAACAAAAGACTTAATTGTGTGTCAATTGATTCGGTAATTACAATTGGCAGGATTGCCACTTCAGTTTCATTGATTTATCATCTGTGACGAGTGAGTACCTAATGACATAATATGGTGTTAGCGTCGTATTGGTTTATGTTCTCCAAAATGTAGGGTCAGCTTGGTTTAGGACCGTGAAACAGGGGGTACTGCTAAATGGATACATGGATGAGTGCAGGGTAGCTTAACAGATTTGATTTTTTTTTAAATCATACTCTTATGGAGCTTTGACACATTAACACAACATGTTACGATTGAGAGCGTTTGTGAACAAGGTAGCAAGCGAGCAGAGTTTTTGATAAATGATGGAAATAGAAATCTAAAAAGAATCAGTCATGGTAAAAAAAACAGCTAAAAGTATAACTTGTTAAACTGATATAAGCTTTGAAACACAAACAAATGTCTAGCTTCTTCCATTCCAAGGTGGTGGTAGTATGAATGCAAAATGGTCCAAACATTGTTTAATAAAGTAACAAATATACATAGATAACAATAAATACTTTTACACGATTGTTAAATCACATCCTAAATCAATCAATGGAAATGAACAGATGTTGATATATATATATATATATATAAAAATAAAGGTTAGGAACCAATTGTTGAGGAGGCCGGCCAGTTGTATTTCAGTAGGCCTCCAGCTTGGTTAGAATGCAGTATAAGGGCAGGATGCAGACAGTAATGTCCCTTTCAATATTATACTATTGTACCCTTTAGAGCTACATTGACATCCAATATGCAGGACTACGACTAACCCCAATTGCGGTTCTTTCACATTTAACTCAAGGCTATGAGCTGAAGCAGCAGGACTGAGTTACAACGAGCAGGTGGGTTATCCTCTTTGACAAGTAGCCATTATCAACACAGCTCTTGGACTGCGAAAGGAAAACCACCAGGGATAGGTGTAAAACCTCTTTCAAAGACCTTCAAAACCCCAGTCTCTCCCTCGCTCAATCCCTCAATGTCATCATTTCATTCGCCCTCTCTCTGCTCCGTTCAGAGGAGAGGGGGGATAAGGGGGGGAATGGTCTACTTGACCTTAATCTGCCCAGTGGTGAGTTTCAGAGAGATGACATGCAACCTCGGAGGTAAAGGGCAATTGTTTCTTTTTCCCTCTTCTGAGAGCCAATTTACTGCCCCCGGGGACTTTTTCTAAAGCTGCAAACTATTTCAGGTTCTGCCACATTGTTTTTGATTCACTCAGCTGGAAGGGGCTAAAAGAGCAAGCACCTTTACTTTCCTTATTCTCAATCTTCCCCCGGCCCATTACATTCCATTTATCCTCCTCCTTTAACAGAGGAGAGGGTGTACAGAGTGGTATTTGCATTTCATGGACTACTGTATGTGTAACCTGTAATGGATATACATATAAATGCCGCCTGCTGCAATGGCTATGAGAACAAGTCGGCAATAACATTAATCTTGTGAGAGCCCAACAACATGAATTGAGCATAAATGCCAATTAGAAATAAATCCCATTGGTGATATTCTGTGTACACACCCCGAGGTAAGGAATGAGAAGTGCCATCAGCAGCAATTGGCTTAAGGACGGGATCTAGCCTCAGGGCTGCAAATCTGCATCAAAAACCAAGAAATACACAACAATTTGGATAGGCCATATTGACTTTACGAGTTAAAGAGGCTAAACAAAGAGCTAAAAGGAATCTATTTTCAGTTTTATTACCAGCAACATCATGAGCCAATGTTTTGTCTAAAAGGCACTCTTGCGACCCACCTTTGTTTTATGTCAATGATTTTCTACTTCAAGTTCAAGTAGCAAGACTGATTAATCACATATTAACTACTAACAGTTTGGTGCAGAAAAACAAATCAAAAACATGACCCATGATTGCTGGATTGTTAGGTGCTCCAATCAGAGCCACCTCATTAGCTCAAACGTGAGTCAAACCAGGCCGACTTGAGGACATGTTTGCTTCAATGACAACCATTCCTTAAATAAAAGTGACTTACTGTATCAAGCTGTAAGATCATAATGACCAACAGAAGACTCCTCTCTCTATAAACAGCATCATTTGACTAGACAAGCATATTCAAATGAGCTAACGCCAAAAACTGCAGCTCAGAATTTCTAATAAGGTCACAAAACTGATTTGACAAGTTCTCCAATAGAGTAGGATAAGCGGTACATATTTAACAATGTATAAAGGCAGGGAAATTAACTATGAGACAAGTCGTGCTGAGCCAATGGGAGCCATGAATGAATAATTCAGAGTGAAGTTATTAAGTTATTTGTTAACAGTAAATATTCTGTATGTGTCCCTGAGAGCATGGCTTTTTAATAATTTGGGTTTTTTAAACTTTAATGTTTAGCTTCATTCTGGAAATAATGGTGCTCGGCTGTAATTGATTTCCCCGCCGCGGAGTAATTATGATGGCTGTGTCGAAGTGAAGCCTGATCCACTTGGCCCTGGGTGATGTGAGGGAGAGAAAGAGGGGAGAACTGAGAGATTTACAGACAAGAAGGAAAGACATTGTGCAGACGCAGGTTTGGATATATCTCTTGACAGAAAGCCTTAGAGGCAGAATACAACACACTGGTGGGAATAGCCTCCAACCCCGAGCTATACATCTTCTACCAGTCATTTGTTAGGCCTATTCGAACACTGGAAATCCATTGGTCATGTTTATACAAGGCTTTTGAGTTTCTTTAATATGCAGTTATTAGAAAAGAAAAAGAAAAGCTTTGTCCAGCAACATGATCTTAATGCATAAATGACACAACTTGTGTTTTTTACTATGGCTGCCATACATGTAGTTCAAGATTTAAGAAAAATGTGGATTGGTCTCTTAATTCTTTCCGGAGCTGTATATATATATAGGACATGTCTTGGGTTTGTGTGTGTATAGGACATAGCCTGGGTTTTCAATTGATGGACGCCTTTATTCCAAGGCTCAAATCCATTGTTTTGCAAAAGGATTGGATTGTCCTTATAAACTGTGTATCTCTTACTCACCATGTTGTTGTACACAATTGAGTTAACTCTCCACGCTGTCTGACACAAGGTTGTTGTTTTTTGTTTTTTTTACTTTTGGTGGTAAAATCGCAACCTTCTTATTTTTTCTCTTTTAAATTGTACTTTTAAAAGTCCCATTGTCTGTTGGCACGACTTTTAGCGTTTTGTTTTTTCAAGTCCGAAATGAAATGAGAAAGGAATATTTCTCTGCACCTACTGCATGGGAAAATCTACAGGCTGATTTTGAACTTCAAAACATAACCCTGATCCAGTTTAAAGTTATGGGTAAATCTATTGAGTCCAAGAAGTCTCCGTCTATCGGATCATGTTACTATAATCTGTGTTCTTTCATGTTCATTTCTGAAACTCTGCGAGGCTGCTATTTTCGCCACGTTTCCCTTGTAAATCAGATCTTAAAAGGCAAGATGTAAAAATAGATGATTTGGAAACACTCTGCACATTTCTCTCCATGCCTGGGACTCATATCATTCTTTGCCACCCTTGCCCCTTAAAGTGTCTTTTTGCGAGCAGGTCACTATGCCAACGGCAGCAGAAAGAGTGAATCTCAGAAGGGTAGTATTTAATCCATCAGGGCTCAGTGTTCATTACTCACATCCACAGGGCTCTGAAGTGAGGCTCTGGCACTGCCTTGAAGAGGAAATGACCCTATGTGAAGAGGGCCCATTACATTGGCACAAATTGAAATGTAAAAAGCCCATAACACGGCCCATGACCACCAATGCGCACTGATGCATCCCATAGAGAGTGGGGCAGAATAGAACAGGGTCAGAAAAACACACATGGCAAACCCCAACCCCCCAGGTAAAGGTGCATGGTGGTCTGCCACTGATGGGGTTTCCCATAGGTCAGCAACACACACATTGCCTCATGAGGAAGCGCCAGGAGAGAAATTGTCTTATATATAGCCAATACACAGCAAACACACACGCACACATAGGGTCCTGTGTAGAGTGGCATAGCGGGCCCCGGTCACAGCTGCTCTCCCCCGCCTCGGGAGGAATTGCTTCCATTTGGCCTGTCACTTTGGCCAGGGCCACTGTGGCTTTTCTCATTTGTCAGAGAGCGGGGGCGATCCTCTGGCTCTCATGGCTAATCTGCAGCCGCAGGCTAGAGGAGACACACACGCATACGCGCACAAACACCAACTTTTTTTTCTCTCTCATTCGACTGATATAGGCTTTCGGTTCACAAGGGTCTTTTTACTCGTTGCGTCCAGCGGGGGATGCAAAAAACAACAAGGAAAAGACGGACGGAGAGAGATGTAAACAGGATCAAGGTCAGAGATACAACCTCCCACTGAAGTCCAGATGTGATGTACACATTCGGTTTACACTGACTGGGTGATGATGAGTTCAATTTCTCATGCGTCAAACTCAGTTTCTGCTATATACTTGAAGAACTAGACAACACACAAAAGTAATTGGATACGGGTTCAGTAATTAGCTTCCAACTGAGGCACACAACGTTGTTTCAACTCTGAGAGAGGAGTCAGAGTTCTCCTGCATGCATGAGCGCTCAGTAAGCACTTTATTAGGGCGAGAAATAATTCAGTAAGAGGGATATCAAGGTCCAAATGAGCATAAAGTTGCTTCATAAATAGACAGAGAGAATTACTTGATATCAACTTTGTCTTGCTTGATTTTATTACAGTGTATTGGGGATAATTATACCAACAGTCAAGTCAAACAATGCTAGTAACATTTTATAGCACTGAGGGAACGGAGCGGTCCAATTAAAGAGTTGCCACACGAGGCTTTGAGGGGCAACGTGGCCATAGTGCTGTGCCAAAACCAATCCTATCATTAGAGGCTGCCATCACTTTGAGGTCAAAATGCTTTCAAGTCATTCTTTCAGTCCGCCTCCACTGCAGTCAACAGGTGACGGCTCCACTTGATTATTAGCCTACTAGTATCAACATGCAGCTCCCTGTGACAGCTCTATTGGAATGAAAAGGTGTTCCTAATCAAAAGGCCATGCAAAATGTCTCTTCAGATAAACACAAGTCAAGGATGCTTTAAATATCGAGATCAACTCCACATACTAAATGGGGCACTGTGACAATCAAGCTTGAGTTAGAGCGACAATGAACAAGGACATTCTCAGTTTATGACCAAATAATGTAATGTGGTTGTAGAAAATCTAACTTTTAACTTTCAAAAACCTTTCAAAACAGAGCTAGGTATTTAGCCATTTAAAAAAATGTATCATGTTTACAAATGAAGACTGTTATTAAAGCAATAAGTAGGTCCATAATACTCATACAGATATATATTACAGTATAGTAACAAGAAATGTAGATCATCATAAATGATAATTATTTCTATTTAATTTAAAAGGTCAACACAAGCCAAATCAAAAGTACACACCTAAATATCTAATTGATCGCATTATGTTCTGTGGGTTATTGAACACACCTAATTATCATAATACATGTACTGTATACAAATGTACTTAACTGGGTCATTGCAGAAGAAAAAGATAATGACATGTTTATGATTTAACTGACTGCAAGTGACTACTGAACAATCCAGCAAGCAATTTAAACAATCACAAGATATCTCAAATCAAACATTAATACATGTTTTAATTTGAGATTGCATTTTGCAAAAAAGAGACAAACAAAGTTCTTAATAAGACTGCATTTGCCACATGGACTCTGAGACTTTCTAACCATCCAGTGTAGTTTGCATCACACATTGATCAAAGTCTCATCTTTAACGCATAAATCATGGCAAAACATGTTAGAGAAAACATCATTTGAGTGATGGTCATAACTTTTTAAGTGTCCCTGACAACCTTAATGTATTCCCCAGTTTAATTATTTCTTAATATTGACATTTCTAATTAAGCAGCATAATTGGAAAGCCTGTATGCAGTGGCAATCATTTCAGCGACCACTGAAAAATTAATATGAAAATTATTAATGAATGGTACCGCTTTTAATTGCTGTGTACCCATATTTATAATTGCTGTAGCATCCTCCTTGAAATGACAAATACAAGTGTCATGTCAGCGCTTTCCTTCTTCATCTCACGCCTCAATCAAAAATAATCCATTTCACCTCAGCTAAGAACACTGCAACAAATTAAAGTCCCATTTCATTTACCACCTTCATTAATGCATCCCGTTTCCAAGGTTACAATCATTTAGCTACTGTGGAACAAACTAATTCAAGGAAGAGTGCGCTTTGATATTTCAAGAAGACGACGTGGATGGGGCTTAGAGGGAGAAAGAAATCAGCCCTGAGTTTTAATCCTCCGGCTCCAAAGTGTTCTGCACATGTTTATCACAAAACAAAGCGTTTTTTTTATCTGAACAAACATTTAATATCACACTTTTGAAGCCTATGTCCACCGAATAATGTTCATAATTCAAACTTTGCATTGCCCGCGTTACACAAGTGAGTACATCCTGGATTTAACGGTCCCCATCCAAATGTCGACAGGAGCCAGAATGAGCAGTAACTGCACAATGTCATTATGTTCGTAGTGTTTCCTCCTGTGGTGTGATGTGACAACGCCAGACACAATGACCCAATTTGCCTGAGTGGCTATAGGGGGGTGCCATCATAAATACTGTACAAAGACCCTCTTAGAGGCAATAATACACTTTTGTATATAATGAAACGCAGCCATATAAAATGTCACATTTAGAGAGTGTTTACACACTACATTTTCTTCTTCACTCACATATAAAGGAAAAAAGACAGAGCCTAAAGAAATGCGAGGCTGGAGGTGGTGGTGGGAAGGGCAATGATGAGTTTTCAGACTAGCCTCTTTCGCATGCAAATCATATCTGAATTTCTCATTAGCATAAATGCATGAGCAACTTTAAATGCTTTTAATTTTCAATCTCGCCAAGCAGAGGAGTAATTTGTCACTGTCAGGATGGGAGACTAAAAGGGGGGGACCAGAGGGAGCCAAGGACTCATTGCTAAACTGGAATCACAGAACATTTCTGATTTACTAATTGACTGATGTGCAGTTCAGTCGAGTTGCCTTGAAGGTGTAAATAATTCTGTGTATATTCAAATGGCAGAAATGAGAGAGCGTGGGGTGGATACGGAAAAGCACATTACATGACGCTTCTCCCCAGGCCGTTCTCTTTTCTGGTGATTCTAATTCCCAGCCTTGAACGTTATCAGTCTTTCTCTTTGGAGGGGTGCGAGTCTGCTGTTTTAGAGCATAATCACAGATAATCAACTGGAAATTAAAACAAAATGTCACAGTTTTTTTTTGCCTCTCTTTGCCATTACACAAAAAAGGCTGCTCAAAGCTATTCAGCAGCAGTGCACAGAAACATTCACAACAGCTTATCACGGGAGCGGTTTTAAGTCATTTGAAATGTTATCTTCATTCTTTCAAGATGTAAGATCAATTGACAGTGCTCTCTGAAGTCTACACCACTAATGCCTGGTTTTTTTAACAAAGCAGTTCAGATTCAGACAGACCTTGTTAGCTAAAATTAGCTGTAGGTGAAAAGGGGGGAGAACATATTTAACAAGCTCCCCCTTTAAAAGACTAAAACCAATTATGCAAATATAATTAGTATTCGTAGGAGAACTAAAGACGAGAGCAGCATGGGGCTCGCTGCTTACCTCCAAAGAAGGCCCCATCAGTCCAGATCCTGGTGGATCATGGGTGTGTCATGGCTGAGGAAATGCTGGTCCTTGCTTTGCTGGCCATGCCGTATAATCCCATCGGCCCTTTCGTCAGCTCCAGAAGGTTTTTAAAGAATGTTTCATGTTTCAAGTCAGAGATCAGTTCATCATAGCTCCAACTTCACACCTCCTCTAGGCATTTCAAAGCCAGACAAACAGGAAACATTGAAAAAAAGACATCTGAAACACTTCAATTGTAAGGACTTAATTATGAAATTATACATTTTCTGGTGTAAAATAGAAACGCCATTGTAAAACATGCAGTAGGTTTGGTTATAGCCCCAGAATTATTTAAGAAATTATAACAAAATCAACAAAAAGTCACAATGAGTGAATTGCAAGAATGCTTCAATCACAATTTTACCACAAAAACTGAGAAATATGCACCTTAGTTTACTATGGCTAAGTCGCCAAATACATGCACATTTCCCTTGTTTTACATTGCTCTAACATATACTGTAAACGCAGCATTTTGTTCAGTTAAATGATGGTGACTATAGCTATAGTTACTCCTACTTAGCTTGGTATCATCTTCAATGTAGGCCACATTTAAAGAAGTGTGGGTTTAATTATACCCAGTTATACTGTTGACACTAAGCTAACTTCCACCTTGTATCAGGCTTTCAATTCCATACACCTTTATTAACTTATGAAGGGAGGCTGTGGCTCAGTGGGTAGTGTGCTGGACTTCAAATCAGGGGATAGCAAGTTCGAGTTCCACTGCAGTCAGCATGTCGTTGTGTCCCTGGGCAAGACACTTCACCCCAAATTGCCCCTGTGGGGATTTTCCACAGTACTGAATGTATGTAAGTCGCTTTGGATAAATGCGTCTAACAAATGTCACGTCACGTAATGTAATGAAGGCAATTTGATGTTGGGGCATAGGCCTGACTAAACACCGACATATGCTCAAACAGACAATTATAAAATAGCTGTTGAGGACGTACTTTAAATGAATGTCGCACATCACAAAAGCAATACGGTCAAGTATAAAGTACTACATGCATTGACATTAGTACCAACCATGCTATCTAGCCATTACCTTTAAACCAAGCTAATGCTAACTACATTAGCCACATAACGTTCCAATTAAGCAGGGCAGGTGTGCAATTCGCTACTTTACCTGGCATAACGGTTGCGGTTTCTGGTGTTTTCATTCGCAGTTTAATGGAACGGTAAGGTATACGCTATTTAAGTTAGAAGTGGAGAAATTTATATATTTTGTTATCATTTTAAGTGTCCTAATAACTTCAAAGAAAAGACGGGGGAATATAAAAACATTGTAGGCATAATTACCAAATCTGGCCTCAATTCAACCTGGTTGTTTGCCAGGAATGGCCTGACATACCTGTAGAGCAAACAGTATACATTCCATAATGAATATAGTCCAGTATGAGCATGGATGGAGAAGGCTGCTGCTGTTATATTTCCATATTTTACATCATGCACATACTGCCCTCCAGTGTTGAAAGGGTGAACATATTGGGAAAAAACGTGATATCAAAGTAACAACTGTTCAACGTATACACCTACCAATTCAATAATATACTTCTTGATAAGAGTCCCCTTTCAAAGCCAATATTTACTTTATTATATTTGTTTAGGCTGTTGATGTGGCAATCTATTAAAAATGAATGAATACATTAATTCACCATCTTCACCTTCTTTCTCTGGAAGTAGGCTATTATATTGAGTAAATCTACAGGATAAATTCCAATAAAAGATTTACTGTGATGTGTGGTATTACCCTAACCACTAACAGTGTTCCTGGAAAAACATGGAGCTATTTCAAATGCTGTGCACCGCAAAACAAAATTCCAATGAAAGATAAATATCCCTCTACTTGGTTTGTCATTGACAAGGTATTCAAAAACATAATCACCATTACCAATGAAAAGATGCATGTTTCCGTGTTCATGTCATTGAGAACATGTTTACTGCAGAGGCATGACAAGGTCAGATTTTGAAAGCTTTTAGCCCAAAAATATTTTTATCAATTTAGTTATGTATGTATGTATGTCAATCACTGTCAATGTAAAATTATGTTTTGATGAAAATTAGTTTTTTGTATTGAGTGTACTGTAACATTTAGAAAACAGAGCAGCCTCACTACACCGGCTCAATTCATAACCAACGGAAGACCTTTTATAAACACAACGTTACTTGCCCAAATTATTTTTGTATTAGATGTTAAGACTTTTTTTATACAAATCAGAATAAATGGGTGTTGTGATATTTCCTTTTCGATTACATTTGGTCTCAAATGTTTGTGAAGCATTGAATCTTAGAATTATGCTTAAAACATAACTATTTTCACAAAAGTTGAATAATGAGGATCAAAAGGCACCGTAACTCTGTTCAATACAAGTTTTTTTGTTGACAGACACTTTTGTATAACTGACATTATTGAACAAGTGCTGTGCAACAGTACTATTTGTTCATCATATTTCACAAAAAATAAAACAATAAACTCACCATGGATACATATTGGTGGTATCCATGGTCCCTTGTGGTCCCTTGGCGTCCATTTCAGGTCACGTAATGATAATATCTTTAAACAAAGAGAATCTTTGGAATTGGAGGAATATTTAATGTGCATTACCCTGTAATGTCCACCTGCAGCCACATAGGCCGCAGTTACAATGTCTCCCTTCAGAATACACGCTCTTAACCCTTTGAAGGGATACAAGAAGTCTACATATGTCTCATTCTAATTCAATTAAAAGCACCTACAGTTTTGAGATAACATCTGCTTGTTTATGTCTTTGCGAGTAAAAACATGCCAATTCAGCCATTAACACAAACAGCACAGACAACAATCGTCTATGTTGATGTAATTTTGCATTACTTTTTTATTTACTCGTATTGCGTTTAACTTTAAGTCCATATACATTATTATTGTTATTACTATTATTGATATCGATATTTTTGGTGAAAAGCTTGCTGTATTTCTAAGGGTATGAGATAGTAATAATGATTCATAATGACATGGACACAAAATGAATATGTTGGAATTAGGCGTCCATTTTGAACTATATTTGTATAAAAAAATGTAACTGACTCTTAATATATTGATGATGCATGTGATTGGCATGCTATTAAGAGAACTGTATCATGTGAATTCACTGGCTAGGATGGATTAACATTATTATCAAAAGATTTGTCATAATTCTGTTCACATTTACTTAAACTCAAGAGCTTATTATGATAGAATTTCCCCTGAAGTAACACTATGAATATTACATACATTAATGAGATAGGAAAATACAGCCATCTGAGTTCTTAAATGTTTTATTGGCACACAGCATCACTGTCTGCTGTTACAGGCAGAATCCACTAGATGGCAGCTCTGTTTCAGGAAAGGTAGACTGACACAAATAATGCAGCACCATGCTGAATACACATTCAGAAAACCAGATCATTTTCAGACACAAAATCTTTTATTTGAAGCACTTAGTTCTGACTGATACACATTATCCAACAGCTTTCTTAGCCCACTCCGTATGACTTGAACAGGAAGCCTAGCACTGCATCACTTTACAGTCCATCACAGCAGCAAATCCATGTAAAAAAAAATCACAATAGCCAGCCAGCAAAATATCAAAAACCACATCCACTCTGTCCTCCTCACAGTGACTGCCTGGAGACATTCCTACAAATGTTATCAAAGCAATTTGTTCCAAGAATAAACCAGCATTAGGTTCCCTACAAAACTCCCATTGTGTTGTTGCAGCAGAAAAAAACTTTTATAATGTTTAAAAAAAGAACATTTAGTTGGTACTAATTCAAAATGATGCAAACAGAAAAGAGTTTGTTAAGCAAATCTAGTTTGTGGACGGAGGTGTTCACTGTAGTAGCAATGTGAAACAGTATCTGATTTAACCTTTGACCTCAAGGGTGGGCCTGCTTTAGTCTGGGAAGAAACCTGCTGGAGCATGAACTTGGCTCCATTGCTTTTTCCTTAAGCAAATACAAGAAAATAAAAGATACGGGATGAGTCTTTGTGTAATCTGAAAGCCTGTTAGCAGCACATCTCCTTTTACACAACTGACTATTGTTTTCGTACTGATAGATTTTGCCTTACAGAATCATTATCTTTGGCAAATGTGCTAAATGTAGGACCTGTGATACCCGTGAGTATGCACTTCAAACATAATGGCATTATTATTAAATCTAAAAGTCAATATTTATGTACTTATAACATTTAATTGGTTATATTTTGAATAATTTAGAAAAAATAATCTAAAGCATCTTGTTTTATATTTCTGACAAGATTGCTTTGACCTTTTTGGAGAAGAGAGAGTTTTGCAAAAGGAGTATTTGTGCGGTGTAATAATGATTCTGATGCCTTTTACTTAAGATAATTTCACTTTGATTCACATGTTATAATTTAAAGCCTGAGAAGACCAGGTTTTCGAGGTAGAGCTCCAACAATTTGTTGTTTACTAACAAAATATTGATCATTCATCATTCTAATTTTTTTTTAAATAAAACCAACCAAACTTCTTTGGGCTATGGAGTGTTGGTTGAACAAAACAAGACCCTTAAAAGCATCTTCTTGGGGTGTTAAAAATGATCTAACATAATGTTGACCAAACAATAAATCAATGAAAAATAATGAAAACAATCATTAGTTGCAGCCCTGGTTGAAGGAAGGTTCCTTCCCAGTCAGATTCCCATTCAACTATAACTATGAAATAGCCTTACAGCCTGACATGTATATTCTCTCATTTGCATAGAACCTGTGTTTCATCATTCATAAGGCGCACTACAACTGTTTCCATTCTTTGTTTATACAACTTTCAATAACTTCTTGTTACCAGTCACCAGCCATCTAGTTGATATGTTCTAAATAAAATCTATTCTAACTGCAAAAGTGCACCAAACCACACTGAACACGGGAAATACACAAAAGAGCCTACAGTCACTGTCATCATGTCATAATATACAGTCAGATACAAATACCGTTGCATTCATTCACTTTACTTTAAAAATCTTTTTAAGGCCTGCAGACACGTTAAGTTGCCATGCAAATACACACATTCCATTGGTAGCAGGCAATGAGACACCGAGATAGAGAGCTGACATTGAAGAGTTTATATAAGTCTTCTGCTTATTCCAGTTTCGCTATGACACATTTATTGAATTACTATGATCACACACACACTATGTAACTTTTTCAGGCTTTTCTGGCAAAGTGAGAACAAAAGGAAAAAGAACGCCTTTTGCCTCCAGAGGCGCCTTGAGCAGCTCCTCGACGAAGAAGGCGTTGTCTTCCTCCACTACAAACTGAAGAGTCTGGCTCTTGTTCACACAGTAGATGCAGTTCCCGATCACGGCACACCTGAAGGGTAAATGGCTTCCGAGCTTCTGTGATGCGCAGTCGTGCCACATCTTCACTATGCTGTTGTACTTAACCACGGTGATGCCCTGCTCGCGGTTGACATCGAATCGGTAAATGAAGCTTTTGAACGCCACCATGTCGCTGGACTTCTTCCTGCTGTTGTTGTAGGGGCACTCCTGCCACTCGTCCCTCTTGGTGTCGTACCTCAGGAGGCGGTAGAAGAGCGAGCCTCCTGAAACGTAAAGTTCTCCGCCGCAGGTCGTGGCTTCGTGGGCCACTGCAAAGGCTCCTTTGGGTAAGGGGGCCACGGAGGTCCATCGGTCCATGCGAGGGTCATATTTTTCCACTGTAAACAAACATTCCCCTCCAATGGCGTACAAGTAGCCATCCATTGACACAAGCTTTAGCTGGGAGCGAGCTTGGGTCATAGGTTTGATCTCGGCCCAGTTGTTGGTTATGGGATTGTAACCGAAGACCTTGTCTGACACTTTGCCCTTCTCCCCGTAGCCCTTTATCCCCCCGGCCACAAACAGGTAGTTGTACATGGTGCAGATCCCACACCCTTTAGTGTTAATGTCCTCAGGCATGGAAGTTAAAGGTCTCCAGTCATTTGCTGTTTCGTTAAATTTGTAAATCATATGGTTATCTTCCAAAGACCCACCGGACAACGGGCTCTGTGGTCGACTGCCGCAACGACTCGGAGGACGGCTTCCAACACGATCAAACACATCGTTTATCTCTGCAACCATCAGAGTCTGCCTCCCCTCCATCCTCTTCTTCAGGATCAGATCTCGCTCAGACCCATTGAGGCGCCCGTACACAGCGGGGTCTTTGAGGACCTGGAGGAAGTTGTCGCTCATGAATCCGTAGGCAGTCTCCTTCAGTTCGCTGAGCCTCTGCTTTTTGGCGATGTTCAGGATCTCGTAGCAGTTCTCTGCAGTGATTTGTTCGGTCATGGAGTCCATGGCGGCCTGTACGGCACAGGGCATCTGCAGGACTTTAGCCCCTGTGATGACATCCACAATATTGGCCTTGGAGACATTCATCTGAGAAGTGTAAACATAGTCTACTAATGTCGACAAAGTCTTGTAACTCAACCCCTTGACTTTCAGGATGTCTCGTGACAGCCGTGCTTTGAAGTAGTCACTCTTCTCTGCCAGGACAGATTTGTGAGCGTTGATCTTCTGCCCGCCGACTTCGATGACTAAATCAGGCTCTTCGTGATGGTGGGTTTTTCCAGCTTCCAGACTGTTGTCCCTGACCTCCAAGTTCAATTTAAGGTCTGACCAATCAGTTTCCTGTTTGGCTTGGATAGCAGAATCTGCACTGTAAGACACTTTAGCTCTGGCGCCATTGTGCGTTTCATTCGGAAACTGATCATGGCTGGAAAAGTACGAGCCATTGCCTTTCTGCCTTTCGATGAGGTTATTCTCCATCAGTCTTCCATCCAGCAGGTATTCCTTCTCAGACACTGGAGAAGGGCTGAAACCCTGGTCATCTTGCGGTAATCCTTGGATGTAACTTTGACATAAATCTCCAACTTTGTCAGGAGGTGTGACGAGGTCAGAGTTCATGGCGTGGAGGATGACATCAGCCTCCACAGTGATAGCCCCTCCTCCCTGCCTGAGACCCTCGTTCATCTTGATGTACTCACTGGGAGATGATCATGATGTGTGGATGTGTAGAAACTTGTGATTATACTCCTCCCTGTTCACCTACATGGGGGGGGGGGAGACAAGAAGGGAATTTAACCAGATGCAACAAAGGATGGGGGAAAAAAGTGTCTTAAAGCTGCAGAGTCTTATTTACTCCCTAAGGGGCGCCCTTTCTCTAATAACAAAACCATGGAAACCTTCAATTTAAAGGAAAAAATGATTTAGTGCTGCCATTGCCAACAATGCTGTGTAATCCGTCCTGTAGTAATGTGTCATCAATTGAGTCAACACAACTGCAGCTGCTTTAATGTGTAGTTTAACAAAGAATGCAAAGCCATCCCAACATGCAGCTTCTTGCAGACTGCCTGACCCACCGCAATAATCACCCTGTATGTTCATTATTTGTGGTAATCTGGAGTCATTTAGAGCGCATGCGCAAACGGTGTTGAGTTGATGGAGGAATTAATCTCTAATATGACTGGAAAAGGGCGTTTGTAATCACATCAAAACTCAAACGCGTCCCCTATACTGTCGGATGAACGCTGAGAGCAGCTCGTTTAGTCAAACCACGAAGGAATATAAACGTACGTGTAGTTGTATTCAAACAACAATACAATCCAGAAATAAGGAATATAGAAGTGTTACGCGACCTACCTGCAATTCCTCGCCGTGATCAAACACCAGCAGCCAGTCCCTGCACAAAGACCAGTTACGTAAGGCAGTCCTGATGAAGAACCCAGGCTGTGTGCTCCCCTCCTGCACGAGTTTTTTTTACTTCACCCACAAATCCAGCTGGTGTTTCCCCATCCGCTCACATTTTATGCATCGACCCTCTCAACTGGTTGTTCCACGGGATCGGTTCAGTCAGTCAGTGGTAGGGGGCGAGGCAGGCAGAGGGGCGATCACACACTGCTTTCAGGTCGCACCTCCTTCAGATCCGCACACCGCCAACTCATTTCCTCCCGTGGAAGTGGCAGCGTATTTTTTCCTGCAGGAAGCTGGAGCTGTTCAGCGTGGGCAGCAGATGCTCTGGCTCTGAGAGATGTTAAAACTGGGATATTTGTTGTCTTTTTTTTTTACAGTTGACTACAGTGAGTCGGTCATCAATGATCTAAACCACGCCCCCTCCAGTCGGTATTAACCCTACACTCCACAGCGGGAGCACGAGGCTCCATCTGCTCATAGACCCATCCCAGAGATGCGCCATTCCTTTACGCATCATCCATGTGCTGGGTACCACGATGGGTGGGGGGGTCAAGGGATGGAAATGATAGGAAATCCCCCTTCCCTGCGTTCACAAACATATCATGAAATAAGATTTAAGTTGTGTCTAAAACTAATTGAATTACAAAAAGTGGGATCCTTTGTGTACAATACCCCTACAAATTAAATATTTGAATATCACAGTGATTCAACACATCCAAATACAATTACACACCAGAATCTGGGCACCTAAATTGATTATACATTAGCACAAAAATAAACGTACCCTCCTCCACCTGTTTGTGCATGAGTGTATCTGTATATCTTAAGTACTGAGATGATCACTTCCTAAAGTTATTGTAAGTGTAAATGTAATTCAGGTTTAAGCCAAGGACTAACAATACTCTGGAAATGATCCAACGTTTTTCTGACTAGCTCCTAAATACAGCCAGAGTACAGTACATCATTTTGAGCAACAAAAGCAGAAATAATGTGTAGATAACCCTGGAATTGGATAGGTTTGTGTTTATGTAATACAAAAAGGCACACAAGGCTTATGCACTCAACACATAAAAAGGCCTGATTAGAAATGGCACAACCTCACAGCAGTGCTTTTTAAAATCCAGGGTCCATAAGCTCTCCACCGCGGAGACAGCGAGTCATAACAACTGTCCTTCACATATACAAATAGAGGGGAGCCACAGCGAGGCCATCACACACTATTAGAGATTAGAGGGCATTCAGCTGGGACGTTATAATGTCAAATCTCTGAGAACAAAGACTCGCTGAGGACCGATACACAAAATGATCTATCTCCATGGAAACGCCAGGGTCGAATTGAAAACAAAAGACTTCCAGTTGCACACAAACTGATAACTGGGTATTAGCTTGAATAGTACAGTGTGACTGAGGAGTTGTTTACTTAGTAGTTAATACATGCAAGCCAATTTTCAGTTACAGGAGTTAAATATTATCCCAGGTTTAAATCAGCATACTACATACTACCAAAAATATTAGCTATGAAAATATTTTGGAGAAGTCCAAGGTGCTGTAAATTCTAGAATGGGAACAACTCCAACCTGAGATCATCTTATCTATTTTTGCTTCAGCTGACAATGTAGTGAAACATGTTTGTACTGTGGGCGTGGGCGCTGAAAGAGAGAAAAAGTCTTGACCCTCTCCGTTCGGCAGCAGGAGAAATGAGCAGTGAAATCCCGGAAGAGCCGTATCAGGCTCAGTTCCTGCGGCCCCCGGGCACATTGCTAGTCGCAGCATGTACTGATGTCTGCACACAGCAGAGAGAAGGCCGAGTACAAGGTTAGCCTGAGACAAGAGAGAGGGACAGGAACAATAACACTCTGTTCTAACTTCTACCCCTATTATACTCTTTTTCATCAATATATTATAGGTCTCAGATATATACAAACCATGTCTCTGAAGTGTTTGGCTCGAAATACCAAACATATCATTTCAGCATTAATATAAATGGATCAGGACAAAAGGTGAGGGAATCTTTGTTCCTGAAACTTTCAGAATCTCTCTACACAGAGGGGACACATGTTGATGTATAACAGACATGAAAAAGTGAATTTTGCATAGGTGACCTTTAAATATGACCAATATCTGTTAGCTTTAGCTATCTTTAGCGCACTGCTTTACAACAATGCCAACTTATCAGCGTTATTTTCTTGGCTGTACAAATTACAGAAAATGTTCATATGTATTTCCCAAGAATCAAGTCATCAATTAAATACCACTCCAGGTGGAACAAAAGTTAAAAATAAGTGGACATTTAATTAAAGAAATGTTGATTCAAACTCATACGGATCCTTTGAATGATGAAATACAAAAGGTTTTTCAATAAAAGAGTTTATGAATGTGTTAATAAACATTACAGAAGTACAAACAAACTGTGACAAAAGTATAAAGCTTTTTTTCTTTTTTTAAATATTCTTATGTGAGACAAAAAGGGGGGATACATTGGGGGGGAAACATCTCTAGTGATAACAACTCTTTCGTGCCTTTATGAACAGAAACCTGGCCAGCCAGTGATTCTCATCAAGCCTTCCCGACTAATTCAGTCATCAATATTTCACCTTCTTTACATCCCTTCCCTCTGGTAACAGAATGGTACGAGCACCAAGCTGGTCCAATAGTAACAGGATTTGATTCCATATAAACACAGAATCTGACTCCAAAACAGGTGATCCTCAGTTGTCATACTTCATATTTACAACTCTTCCTTTACTCAAACCTAATCCCAATCTTAATAAAACCTTAATGTAACAGATTCAAAGCGCCATCGTTACCGTACACGCCTTTCAAGCAGGAGGAAGTCTCCTTTCTTTTCAACACTGATGTGAATACTGCAGTCCTACACAGTCCACTGTATGGCACAAACACTGTGGAGGATGTATTAGCCATGTTACAGAACAACAACTTTATCAGAGGGTGAAAATAAAGACCTTTCAGTGTTTTTAAACAAGCATAACAAATACAGTATAACTTCGGACTGGCCTGTGGGGAGTTGTTTGCTCACGAAGCATCATGATTGAGTGGTTATATTGATCCTTAGTTTTTTTTAATAGTGGGAGACATCATTAGAAACATCCTCGGAGTATTGTGGAGTGTTTGATGGACTCCTGGTTTCAGTTTTGATCCATCCATAATGTCAAACAACGTCAGATCTCCTTGTGAGTGTGCAGCGCTGCTCTGACCTGGAAGAGAGAAGAGAGACAGAAAATGTATAAGATACTCATAGTTTAAACAAAACCATAACTTATTATTTAGTTAAATGCTTAAATAAATGCTTAAATAAACAAATAACTATGTATTTTAAGGATTAATTGTCAGCATAAATTAAACATTCAATATCAAATATTACATTTTTTTGTGTATATATATTTCATATATATGTACATATCTACACATCATATTTTAATTAATTAACCTTTAATTTCATTTATTCACACATTTATGTATTTATCTTTATACTATTTGAGTTTGTACTTGAATTTAACCATAGTTTAAGTTGCTTCAGCTAAATCATTAACTGCATCAATACAATTCATATATTTAATGTCTATTTTACTTTAATATTGATTTATGGTGACTTTTAGGCATTACATTATAGAGTGGTGAATGTATTCATTATTTTAAGAATACATTTTACAATTAGTTATATATATATATATATATTTTTTATCAGCCCTTATTATTCTCCATTTTATAAAATAAGCATTGCATTATTTTTTGTTTATTGTTAAAACGTTATTTCCAACCTACCGAGGTGCTTTGGTACATGTTGAGTAGGGGGATCTGCCAGACCATGATGGTGGAGGTGGTGTCGTCATGGCGAGACTGTTTGGTCTTCTTGTTGACCCTGCGGTGGCCCAGCCCTCCGGAGACCACCAGCAGAGAGCTGACGTCCACTTTGCTGGCCCGGCGGCCCCTCAGGTGGTGGGCCGGGTCGTGCAGCGTGTCATAGAGTGCCCCGTCTTCCGGCCCGTGCTCCAGAGAGCCCTGGGACGGAGCCAAGGAGCTGCAGGACGAGGACATGGAGTCCTGGAGAGCCATGGAGGTGCAGCCCGCCTCCCCCAACCACACGCCGCGTCCCTGAGGGGGAGACGTGGCTGAGTCCGGGGGGGGCTGCGAGGTCTCCCCATCCTCTGTGTCTGCTGGCTGCACTGAGGTGGGGGGGTTGGATGATGGAGGGCCAGAGGGCCGGTTACACACCGCAGCAGCCACGCTCAGGAACTTCACCGGACCGTTGTGAGCGTGTAAGGACACCATGCCCCGCCCTGACCACAGGAACACACACTTTATTATATATCTCCTGTATACATTAAGTGAAAGTGATATTTCCCCAAAACCTGTATATGTTGGATTCTCCACTTTGTTTTTGACAACCATTTGATAGCTTGTGAAGTTAAGATTAAGTAAAGCTTTGCTAAAGTTGGTTGTTGTTTCAATAACCATCTAGTTTTCCATTTAGTTGCATTCATCCGAGTTCCCTTTGCTTGAACAACCAATGTTAATCATATCTGTAAAACCAACATAACTAATAATTGCGCTAATTAGCTTCTAAAAAATAATGATATTGCTGTTAACCGTGTTCTTGGTTGCAGCAGCTGCCACACTCTAAGTCTCCATGAGTGCGCACTGATGTTAGCTTTGTATGGCTGTGTCACTAGCATGAGTGGTAACTTGATAACATTGAATAAAATTAATATTATTGAAAGAAATGATTTGTTTTCTTTGCCTTGTCTAAATCATGAATCTAAATCAACCCATTAGTTATGAAAGTAATCCTTTGTAATAGGCCTATATGTCAGAACATAACAATATGTGAGACAGTGCTGTTTGGGTGTTACCTGTGACCTTGGGGATGCCCTGCAGTCGGGGGACAGAGAGGGCCACAGTGACCCCCAGGTTGGTCCCCACCAGCAGCAGACCATGACAGACCAGCAGGCTGCTCACTGACACTCTCTGGTTCCCTGTGAACAAAATACAACTTAGTGTGTGACATTTAGAGAGAAAACAGCTAACAAATGCTTCATGGTGACACAGTTGCAAAGTGTTCATATGTATCCTGAAAAATCAGAGAACTGTGATTTGACTACAGTGCGGGGGAGGGAGGGAGGTGTATCTTCTCAGTGGGCGGCGGCATTTCTGCAAATAAAGCATGCTCAAAAATGTTTGTTTCCAGGGCAACGTGAAGAGGAGCCAGGATAAAAGCGGCTCTTTTCAGGCGTCTGTACACAGCAACATGCACCACTTTGCGTCAAACTAACAAACACAAAAGTGTTTTGTTACAGACCGAGTGAAGCGTAAAGCTGTAATTAAGCGAGGAGCTCTGCCTCGGAGGCAGCTACCCACAGGACGATCCGACCCGACCTTTTCTCTTCCCTCTTGGTCAGAAACTTCTCTGAGATGCTCTCTCTCTTCGGACTGTCAAAGCCGGGATTGTTAGTTTAACAGCGCCCTTCAGATAGAGCCAGCCTGCTGACAGCGCTCGGTGTTAGGTGACTTATTAAGTGGAACTTGGCACTCGCATCAGACCGTCCCTACACGGGAGCTTTGTCAGGAATAAGCAGAGCAAACAAATGGCATGTAGTAAGACATTTTAATGATTGTACTAAGAATCTGGGGTTTTGCAATAACAGTCTTTTTGGTCCTGCTCTGTAGGAGGCGAGACCGTCATGACTCATTCCTGCTGTAACAGCTTGACTTGAGTTTCCTCCTTCAAAGTAATCCTCTTGGGCTTTAGGAAAAAGTACTGCCAGCCTCTCGGCCTGAACCCCCCACTAGAGCTGACCCTCTGCATGGGGCACACGCACGCCATCCTGCAATACTTCCAGGAATCACGGCAGATAGGCAGCCACGTACAGTAAAGGGGCAGGGCCGAGTCCTGCCCACATGTGCTTCTAATGAGGGCCCAGCCTTAGCAGAATCACACAGTCTGCTGGTGGGGGCCTTGCTCAACTTCCTCCTTTCATAATATTTGGAGTTCCCCACCCAGAGGGTGAACTAAAATAAACCCAGTGTGAACGTCAACAGTGCCCGGCTCTGGCCCTGATCCTGCACCAGAGACCCACTTTGATCTGCACTTAGTCCTGACAACCAACAGCAGGAGGGAGGAGCAAATCCCAAACATTACAAAAATACACCACTTCAGTCTAGAAATAGCTCGTATCAGCACAATTTCATTCTCTATCTTAGCAAGCTATACCGTGGTTTTACGTTACTCCATTTGTCTCTCAAATTCACACTGGAAAAGGTTAAGGGTATTATAGAAATACAGCACGTTAACGGCTCTGTGTGGATGTACTTAACTACAGCAGTGTTTTAAAGCTAGCATGCCAACATGCTAACAATGACAGTGTTAACATGTTGACATATTGTATAATGTTTACCATGATCAATTATAGTTTAGCTTTTCAGCTTGCTAAAATGTCATAAGTGCAGCATCAGAGGGTTATCAATTATAATTAGTTTGGAAGGGATAACTTAAATGTACACCACATTTCACAGGAAGTTTAAAACTCATGGTTTGGAGACAAGAAAGGTCAAGGTGTCACGAGTGTTGTTCTGGAGATATCTATATACCATTTAAAAGAAATCCCCAAAGTTGTTGAATAATTCAGAGGAATGGTTCTTATAGTTGTTGCGATATGGAGTGAACAACAACCAAGCCAGCGAAGCTAAATAGGGTTAGCTTTTAGTAAGCGAGACAGAGATGTCATTTCAAACACTGGCAGTGAAATAATCACACACTGCATACTTCACTGATCATGAAGAATCATAACTCTCCATGTCAATCTGAATGTTCTCAAGTGAAGTATCACATGAGGACACGTTGTAACTGGAGCTCCGGCACATTGCAGCTGCAGTAAATCATCCAGTCCGATCATGTTTAATCCTAGCATCTGTGAGGGAATGGATGATCACTCAGGAATAAGCGTCTTATTGGTGTTGGGATATGTGAACAATGGTGGCGTCCAAACAATAGCATGGCTGTAGGTGTTATTTACTGCCCCCCCCTGATGTTTGTCTCCCATCAGGCCACGCATGGCTGCCTATTTAGGTCACAGAGCAGCAGCAGACAGACCCTCAGCACAGCAGCCATCCTCTGAGACATCCCCACGGTACAGGCTGTACACACTTATTGGGGGACTACTGCTTCTGGAAGTACTTTATTATTATTATTATTTTTTATAATTTTATTTACGCTATGATTTGCCTCACTTTTTCTTTAATATGTGCATTTTATGAGAATTTATTTTGTATTAATGACTTTATTATAGCTTTTGTCCTCATCCCGTATTCATTTTACTTTGGAAAAGAGATGTGGTCCCAAATAAGTTCAATAAATAGAAAATGCACATTTCTATGACTATGTCTATCTCAGAAGAATATAAGACATGGGAATATGGACACAAACATGTGATATTAAAACATGGGGATGTGGAGACAAACGTGTGATAGTAAGACATGGGAATGTGGAGAAAAAGGTGTATGTTTTTACAGCACAATCCAGAAATAATTACCCAATTAACTCCTAATACCACTAAATTACTCTAAAACATGAGACATATGCACTAGCCTCGAGTTACAGTGCAAATGACGGCTATTACAGCGTGTCAGCAAGCTGCAGGTTTAGCGCCTGGGTAAGGAACTCCTGTCTGGGATGGAGGGAGTTGCTCCAACATGTATGAACATGAGAAGAATGGAAAACCTCCTGCATTCAGAGAGGCATTCACACTGAAGACAACGCCCCATGTCTCCAATTGTTAGTCTGATTGTGTGCTCTGTGGACAATTCAAACGTGTATTAGGGTCTGTAATACAATACCCCTCCTAAATAATGTAGACTTCCTGGAAAATAGGGACGCAGAAATCAAATTAAAACATAGTCCCTTCTTGTCATTTTCTCATACTATGTGTAGCTTGTGTCTCAGTAAGTGTTCTTTAATGGAGCCCAGGATAGCAGTTGAAGACCCATCACACTGACATCGATTACAGGCCGTCCCTCCTGACCAAACTGTTTGGTTGGCAGTTCCAATTACATCGGAGGTTGTGCAGAAACTGCACATTTTCTGGCCTCATTCTGTTCCACAGCGGCAGCCAGCGGTGATAAACGCCACCGTGGAGCGTTCTGGAAAATCCCAGATCACAACAGACCACAGACAGCGCGGCAGATATAGATGGACTTCATGCAACTGCTTCATTACGAGCGTTTGACTTCCATGATTACTGACAGTCCAGGGACCCAATACTGTTATCAGAGGAAGTGAGCTCCTAATGGCAAGGCCCAGAAGATGAAAGCGTTCATGTGTTGTGGTCTGTACCAGGACCAGCTTCCTTTGCGGTTGCATGGATCCTATTCACTAATATGGGCTTTTATCATTCACATCTGTCTGACAAAGAGGCCTCTCTACACACTGCGTATCAGAGTCAGTATATCAAGTCAGTGTAGACACTCCAAGCTATTTTACTTTTTGACATGCAGTTATGGATTTCCTTAAGGAACTTGGGTTTGCAAATTCAGCGTTTCTTCTGTTGCCAGTACTGTTCATAAATAGGTTTCCTCTGCTAACCATAGGGCCACATTTAACCACAAAAGCTGCGAGTGGATTTGTTGAAGTGTGTGTTCACAGCAGTGGATTCATTGCTGCTCCTACAGCTAAGTGGTATTTCAAAGCAACTCCCAACAGCTTATTACATAAGATCTGACATTCTGCTGATTAATCAATTCAGCTTGAAGTGCCCTGCTTCAGCAGATGTTACACAACCTCAACAGATTCTCTTTGTCATTTAGCTGAATACTTCTGGTGCTTTTCCTAACGTTATTGCTACCTTGTGGCGGCAATAGAGGAGCCGAAATGCTCCCTCAGTTTAGTCTAAGCACTGCTAATGATGCTGCCGATGAGATCGCACAGAACAACTGCAGGCTAGTCATCAACTGCACACACCACTACACATACAGAAAAACCACAGCTGTCAACAGAAAAGTAAACCCAGATCCAGATCTAATTTAAGAACCTTAATGCAACCAAGAGGAAAGCAATGAGATGACTGTCAAACAAATACAAACTCCCAGACAACACAACGAAGAAGAATGAGGGAAGTGCATGCCAAACCGCAGCTGACTGCATTACTCAGCACAGAGGGAAAAGGGATTGAACGCAGCAGCGGTGGACTTCCCAAATTCTGACGGAAGCAACAAGAAACCCCAAAGAACTACACTCATTCTGTGTCTTTGGGTCAAGATGATGTAACGCAGCAGATTACAAGATCTGAAGCAGCAGCACGCCGCTTCCATGACTTCAGCCAGGGACAAAAGTCACACTGACAGTCATTCGGTTGGACAGCGACAACGTTGGCTTAAACACACACGGAAGGAAACTGTTTCACAACCAACTGCCACACACTAAATACAACGTAATCCACTGTGATGACGAAGGTACCTATAGTAACAAAGCTCATTTCTAAACACATTAGCTCGCTACCCTTCTGGTGTCCAATCGCCTTCGATGCTGTTTTGCAGTGTTACTACCTGGTAATGACAGGTTTACATCTGCAGTGCCTTACACAGTCAGAGATTACAGGTGGGCCATTATGGTGGAATGATCTAAGTGCAGTAAATCGCTCTTCAAATAGGAACAAACCACTGTTCTCAGAATCACTGCACTCACGGGCCAACCTGCAGGTACTCCCACATTGTTGTTTATGTTTAACACAGATAGGTCTAGTTTTATCTGTCATAAAAGTTGATATAAGTGTTAGTAAGACCAAAACACATGTTTTGATGGTACCATTAACCTTTAAGATAGTTGGGGGACACTATTTTGTGCTGAACTCCATTAGCTCAGCCATTAGCTATTTAAATGTGATGTAATAATGTAATACTTCGTAATGTCGGTTGTTTGGCCACTTATCAAAAAGACATCCCATTATTTGTTTTCACAAGCGTTCAGCCTCTTTCAGAGCACACTAAGTTTCCTTTAATATGATTTTATGAGGTGAAAAGTTTCCCTTATGCAACGCTCAGAATAGAGACAAAATAAGAGGTTCCTGATTCACTGTTTAGACTTTAGGAGGACGAGAGCATGACACACCTGCCATAACAAGAGCTGTCTGTTTGAGCACTGATGTCACATAATTACTGACAGCACCTTGAAAACATGAGGTCATTGCAGGACTCGCATCACACTCAAAGACGCTGGGATGTCTCTGCAGAAGTATATTTGACTAGATGATCACGATATCAGATATCAGAAGAGTGAACAACTACTCGTTGCTGTTCTTCGTCAGTCAGTTTGACACTCTCTAAAAGCTTTCAGTCTCACTCAGGCGCACGGATCGCATTACTGACTGACACTCCAGGGCAGGCAGAGAGAGAGAGGCAGTGCTTTTGAAGTGGTAAAGGTGGTAAGACCACAGAATCACCATGACTTGATGTTTGGAACCGCAAGGCTCTGAATACTAACACTATGGTATGTTTTTCTATTAGTTACATAGGATATAACATCAAAGATTTTCAAAGATTTATTTTAGGAACGACCAACAAGAAAGAAAAGTAATTACATCAGCAGGTTAAACAGGCATCCGATCTTTGTGAATTCTACACTTTTCATTTAAAGGGGCTACATTATGCAAATGTTCAGGTTCATATTAGTATGTTCTTCTACTGTGACATGTTACCATTATTTAATGTTAAAAAAGCTCTTTGTTTTTCTCATACTGCCTGTATTTTTCTTTTCACCCTCTGTCTGAAACCAGAGCCCAGTCTGCTCTGATTGGTTAGCTGGCCGGCTCTGTTGTGATTGGTCAACCGCTTATTGATGTCCTGCCCCTTAGCCTTTTATCACGTACAATGTGTAAGAGTGCGAGCCAAAAGTAACGCAAGTGTTATATAGGGATGTCACTATGTCACGGAAGGAACAAAGGAGTCCAGTGGAGGCGTTTCCGGCTGGGAGGGGGGAGGAGTGTGTGGGAGAGAAACTCCATCTGGCATGACAGGAATGTTCCTCTGGTTACCTTGGAGATGTAACTTGAAAATCCCTTCCAGATTGTATTTGTCCAACAAAATAAAATGTTGGCGTGGGATGGAAACAAAGAGAAAAACAATAATACAAAGCGATGTAGGTGGACGTAATTCTGACACTGATGCGTAATATTTGAACTACAAACGTGGGTGTTATTTTACAAATCTGTTTCTTGACTTTGGACAGATCCTTTTAACTCAAATAATACTAATAATAATAAGGCTTATATTGTGTTGAATAAGAGTCTGGTCCCAGTTATGCTGATATTTAGAAAGATCTGGAAATGAACGTTGTATGTGTCTTACCAGGCAGGGTATTGTGAACAGGTGTGGCGATGTTAATGTCCTGCAGGTGCTCCAGGGTCTCGGTGTGGAAGAGGCGCAGAGTGGAGCCGGAGCTGGAGGCGATCCAGATGCCGACCCCGGCCACCACCATGTGGGACACCACCATGCCCTCCTCCTGGTGGGCCTCCAGCTGCCTCTGGAGGTGGGAGAAAGGATTTAGGCATTACGTTATTACTTACTCAGAATATAACCAAGTGAAATCTGAGACTTGGAAGGATTTTTCACAGATGTACTAAGACAAAAATAAAAAGACCTTTAAGAAGTTTCATTTGCATGCTGTTCAATATTCTGGGGCTCAGGTTAATTACCTGGTTACCAATAATTAGCTATATAGCCATCAAACTGTGCTTAGCATTGCATTTCACCCCAATAATGTTTGCTTGGTTGCTTGTGCAATATAAGATATTCAATCTAAGGTTCTTTTTTATATATTTGTTACCTCTGGCGGGTGTTTGTTTTGTGTGGCAGGTTGTTGTCGGGCTGTTTAAGTTTGACTGTCAGCCTATGAGTGAAAGTTCAGTCTCAAGCAGCCGTGCATTGTCTGGGATTGTAATGTCTGGGATCCTGTGATTGTACTTCACCATCGAAAATGTGTTTCTGCCAAATGCACCTAATATATGTTGATTTATGGATGATGTTGATTATTCAGAATATAAATCAGACTATAAATCATTTCTCTTTACCTCTTCATTTATCTCTTTTTCACAAGTGCGAACAAGATTAGTTTTAAATATGTACTGTGAGTTAGGTTAGGGTTTTCTGTTGCTGGAGACCAATAAACTGAGCTTTTTCCATCTCCACTGGTTACATAATGTCCCTACACATTGCTTTACATGTAGGTGGAGTTTTATTTGGCCAAGGAGACCATTAGCAAGTGTCAGAACAGGGTTATAAACGTAATACATGTGGTGATGAAGGAGCATGAGATGTAAATGTGACTTCCTTGATTTGTTTTGCACACATTAGTATTTATATTGCATTTACCTTTGATTAATTATTTGATGATTTATTTATGACTTAATTGTCTCATGTATTTGTATCCATCTCACCATCCGTCTCTGTCTCTCTGTCTCCGTTTAACTTCCTGACACCACTCTGGACTAACTCCTCAGTGAGGAAAAGAGAGCGAGGCAGGCAGGTGGTCCGACATAATGATCTTAACGAGGCTAAACAGATTATTAGTGAGTGCATGTCACAGGGACGGTGCTATTCCTGTACTCATGGCAGGCGCTTCCATTCCATGAACCAGGCCAGAACGCACACAGGGAATACCAATTATATTTAAGGATATGGAAAGAATAGTTCCCGGGAAGGGAAATGTGGGACGTTCAACAGCTAGAGGCAGACCGCAGTTTACACAGACTGCTTCTTGGGAGATCTCCCTGACAAAGAATCCTTTATATCTGCACTCAAAATGTTACACGTCTTAACTTTCCAACAGTTATACAAAGGTTTATTTATAATACACACGATGATGTGCTCTGTATGGAAGCCCTGAGAGGCAAGTGAGATGAACAAGTCTGATCTTTTCTCTCCTGTGTATGAATTAAGAAAACTTTCAAAAAAATTAAAGCTGTGAAACAAATGAGTGAAACACATTTTTTTGTATCTTTTATCTAGTATATCTTTAATTACTTGTTTTTTTTCAAAGACAAGTAGGGAAAAATGTTTGAGAATATTGTTGATCAAATATTTTTCTCTGTTTGTTGTTGTAATACTCAATCAGCCACACAAGTCTGAATTGCATAACTACCCCATTTTCCAAATAAGACTTATAGCATTCATGTATTCTTCCAGGTAAACTCGTACTGTTAGATAGGTTGCTAATACAAAAAATACTCTGGTTACCTTGTGTTTAGAGTGAATGCTAATTTGTAAACTAATCTGGAAGCAAACACAAATTATTTTGTCTTTTTTTCACCTGTTTTTGTAATTAATACGAGTAACCTAGAAAAATTATTATTTTGATTTGACCTTTTTTTTAAAGTTAACAAAAAGAAAATGGATCACCAGAATTAGTTTTCTTACTTGCCTTTCAGGACTTAGATCCTTTGTGATGTAGGTATGGTAAGAGTATCAGAGCTAGGTTTCTTACCTCTATGGAGTGTGTGAGGGTGCTGATGATGAAGACCTGTCCACCTGATGAAGCCCAGAGGTGCTCCTCCACTGCCAGCATGGCCTTCACTGGCAGGATTCCCAGTTTCAGCACCTTAGGCTTCTCATGGCTCCACAAACCATCTGTCACAAACACAACACTGGCATTACTTATAGACAAACAATTAGCAATTTTACAAAACATTCTTATGCAAACATTATAGTATTATTTATTACATTCTCTTTTGCTATGTTAACCTCCAGCGATGTTTATGTAAAAGATGAATGAATTATACTGTTAAAGGAAGACACAATGATAGACACTCTGTCTTTAGAAGTGTCGCCTGAAAAGGTAATTTGCATGTATGACTCTGCTGATGCTGGTGGAGTGGCCATTGATGGTTTTTAAAGCCTTCACTATGAATATAGATGGGCTGCTAGGCATTAGTCAGAGCCGAGCTCTATCCCACACACACCTCCTACACACTCTGTTCTACATGTGCCCGGGCACCTGCAGTGCCAGCTCAACTGCAAAAAAACACCACATGCAGTGCCTTTATAAATATCAACACGTTACATCTGTGTGTGATATCTTCTGGTTTAGAGTCAGAACATGGGAGGAAATGTGAGTTTGTTGGACAGAAATAAGGTCTATATTTGGTTCATTTTATATACAGATATGGGAATGTACGGAAGCCACAAGCTGCCTTTCTTAAAAAATATAAAAAGATATCCGCCAAAGCACCATTTTCAGAGATGAAGTCACATTTTTTTTTAAACAATTGACAAATCCCATTAACATGTGGTTGATTCATTAACACAGGAGTGAAAACAATGTTGATGAGACTTTGAAAAAGGATCTCCACAATCTGTCTTTCTCTGGGACTCCGTAGGATTTAAACCAGTAAAACTGACATGTACCTTTTACTAGAAGGGCTTGTATTGAATACAGCCTTCATTTCCTTCAGATACCACATTCCCTCAGCTAATCTAGGCTAGGAAGTGAACGAGGCCTCACCAATGGTGTTTGTCAAGCGGAGGCACAAAGGCGGCTATTGAAGGCTGAGGTGCCATGCAGGGAGAGATGTTCTTGCTTTCAGGGGTACAGTAATGAGTGAGGAAGTGAGGGTAATCTCCCACCACAGGGGCTAGGTGGGATTAGCATTCCAGCAATGCCCTGTGTATATGTTGTTAACAATCATACTCTGCAGGTAGATGTACATGAGGAAGAAAAAAAGGAGCAGTGGAAAAAGAAATACAGGATTGCTAATTGTCAGTCTTATGTAAGTCTGCCCTCACCTCGCACTTTTTCAACTGTAGCATTCTTTCATGTCAGGTGTAACACATGACCTTTAACAGCGCAAACAGCAGCACAAACCAAGCAGCTAATGTGTCTTTTTCTTTCAAATCTGAAGCAGAAAACTAATCTCTCAATGAGGATAAGTAGGAAGATGCAGGACGGCAGAATGGACAAGAGCAGAGTTTATGTTCTGAGTATCTGCCTCTGACGTGCAACCTTTTGTCGAATCATTGCCTCCTTCTTTCTCCATCTCTCACACAGTCAGTCACAAAATGTAACAGCAAGCGTGGCAGAATGAGGCTGCCCGGCCAGCATCAGACACACAGCATCTAAGATAACTCCGCAGCACTGATGGCTTCCACAACAAGGAAACATCCGTCTTGTATTGACTGCGTCGTCACAATTCAACGTGAGGGTACATCAGCTGAGTGTAACATCAAAGCACATAAGCGGATCATTTTTTCCAACTCTTTTCTCTGCAATGAATCGAATTGAAATGCTAATGGGGCAGAGGGTTACACAGAGTATTTGAACATCGTTACCATGGGGATGCAGGGTACAGCTATCCTATTCTAACCGGCTGTGACTCATCATTTAAGCATCAGGCTTCATGTTCCAGTGACAGATGCCACACAAATCACAATCACAAGATCTAGGGCCAGGATTTTCTTCGAGGATTTTCTTTTGACACACCAGCATACTCCGTGCCAGTGTCATGACTGGAGAGTAGAGGGGTACATGAGGTGACGTGTGCATCAAAATACGGAGTAATGAGAAGCTTTGAACATTCCTGAACGGTTGCATACACGCAGTTTGTTTCTGCCAAGCACACCATCACTCAACTGTGGAATAAATGAGGATATTTTCCCTCCTCTTCTTCTGTCCTCAGGCCTTCTTCCATATTCTATATTTTCCTATCTCTTTCCAGAGAACGCAAGCCAACTAAATAGAACCACAGAGGAAGGAATTGAAGATGTTGCAATGTATCTTGGGTCATATGTGTGCATGACTGTATGTGATTAGTGAAACCTGCCTCTAGCATTGGTGGCATCACAGGATAGTGAGAACAACACTTATGTATGGATAACAAGAGTGTTCCCTTGTGATCTGAAATATGTTCACATTTTTTACAAGTGTATTTGTATAGGACTTTTCAAGCTGGGAGCGCAATTTGCTTTACACAGATAGCATAACAAAAAAAGATAATGATATAAAAAGAACAGCAACATTCAAGCACCCAGGTTAAAGCCATAAGTTATAAAAATAACTGACAAATAAATAATTGAAAAGTGAGAATATTAAACTTTATATCAGGTGGTTGAACAAGAATGTTACGTGACACAGATAAAAGGCTGAGAGAGTGAGAGGAAGACGCTCAGACTGTTTGCACGGCTGCCAGTGCCAAGAAGAGATGGAACAAAACACAGAATAAGAATAACTGTGGGAATAGTGCAGCTCAGATCCTCTCCTCTAATGCGCCTAAGCTCGTCTGGGAGGAAAAAACATGAAGTAGGTCACGGCGAAACAGATTGGCTTCTCCCAGACAACCGAGCAAAGGGGAACAGAACCTCAACACAGAGCAGAGGTGACCCCTGACCCCCTGCTACACACTGAGCCTCTGACTCACACACTCAAAGGCAACCGCAGAGACAGAAACATAGAAGTAAGAGCAATGCACCTATATAACCCAGAATAACCCTTCTCATTTAGTGTTGCAAAAAGTTGTAGCATTGTAACAAGTTCTGCCTGTTATTGGAAGAAGTCATCAGACATGGTGCTGAAGGCTTTTGGTAAACTAGGTCAGTGGGTTTCTAAATGTAACCAAGTCAGCAACAGGGCTCCTATGCATGTTCCTGGCCAATTATGGGTCAGGTTTCAAAACTCAGGGCTGGTGCTAACACTGTCAGCCTACACATTTGTCAAACCAAATCTAATGAACTCAGTGAATGCATTTCTGTTTCCTATAACACCAGTGATTTATCCCTGTAATCGCTCCAGTTACAGCCATTTAAGAGACAAACAAACATTACAAAGGCAGAATGCTGAGGCTATAGCAGAGGAGATACACAAATTGAGCCCCTCCTCGACTGAAACACCCACCTTGTGATCTGGAGTAGACGGCCACAGAGCCGCTGACCAGGCCGACGTACAGACAGTGTTTCTTATACACTAGGCTGGTGACGGTGGACTTGTCCGGGGTGAAAAAATGCTGCAGGCGCACTTTCTTTGATCGCTGGCTGCTTTTATACACAATGATACTGAAGGAGAAAGGACATGCAATTAGATCCAACTTACAACAGTGTGCTTCTTTAAAGATACATCTATGTCAACTATAACAATCTGGTAGTAGCTGCAGTTAAAGAGATTTAAGAGACCGTGTTTGACACTTTGAATGATTACATTTAATTAAATCTATTCTTTTGCTGAAACAAGTTCAATGTTTTAGAGATGCTTTTGGGGGCTTTTTCTGATGTTTTCTCTGACGTTCCCTGAAGCTGGTTTGTAAAAGTATTACCCACAGTAAAGTTTGGGGCAACATAGAAGAAACTCTTGAAAATGCATTTGTTTTTCATCCTTTCATTCCCCATGTATACATGCATAAATACAACCTGACATTGGATGGATCATTGAAACACTTGCTGTATCTTTTATACATTCAAATACATTAAAGGCACACTGTCTATGTTCTGTACCTGCCCTCTTCCATGCCCAGACAGACACTGGGGGAGTCACTGGCCTTCGCTGCAGGGACACAGTTCTTTTCTGTAACCTTCTCTCCGTTCTCCTGAGGCTGCTCAGCAGGGACGAAGGTCATGCAGAGGATACGGGACTCCACGTTGAAACACTCAGTCACCTTAGGGTTGGAGCTCTGCATGGCCACGATGGATATCTGGCCCATCTGGTTGGTGCAACTCGCAACCTGAACACAAATGAAAAGCCTTTTGTTTTGTCTGTCCCAGCGAGACCCAGCACAGTATTAGCACCAAACATCAGAAATAGACATGCGACTGAAGTACTTAAAGTACGTAAAAAATGTATATATAATTACAACATACGATTATGTTGAAAACAATATTTAATATCTCGGTTTAACATCTTTCTGATAGAGTTTATATTGGACCTCACCATGAAAATAACCAGCTAGAGAAATGTCTAAATCTTTAACAAACCCAAGGTTTTCCCTGATGGTGTAAAACACGGCATTAGCAGTGATGACCACAGTTATGACAGTCCGTTTATTTTGCTTATAAACTTAGGTAATGAAGCAATTATAGTGAAACCAAGGTTATTTCTCCAAGGGGACATTTTAGATGAAAAACAGCAAAAACGCATTCAAACAAAATCTGACAAAGCTAACACACTACAGTGAAAAACTGCTCTCAGCCAAAACTAAGAGCCACACTCAAGTGGTTAAACCTAAATAATCTAGGGTGCTGAAAATAAGAGGACAGCGATACCATTTGCCAATGAACAGTTGTTAAATCCACTTAACACACTTAACTAAACCCTTAAATCCAAAACTCCAATTTCAGGGGTGAGGCCCATGAACGTATATTAGCAGAACTACTAATGTTATTTCCCTCTGGATGGAAGAAGCCCATACTTTTGTAGGTAACCACTATAAATGCTGAAATAAACTCTTTAATGTATGTAATTGTTGGCTACTACAGTGTTTGTTTTACTGAACAAAGAAGGGAAAATGTCTCACCCAAACACAGCCATGGCCCACGACCGGAGTATCAGCTGTGCTCTCTGTGTTGATGTGGGGCTCTGGATTATGAACGGCACATTCCACCTGTCACACAACATGAAGACAGGTCAGACGAGTAAGTCATAATGTAGGAATTCACAGGATAGAGAAAACAGGTGTCCGGTTGTTCTTTATTGGTGTCTATATAAATGTTAAGCCTCTGTAGCAACCCTATTTTGTTAGACATCTACTAAGGGACAGCGACAGTCCAAATGATTGCCACATTTCCAGTCAAAGTCCACCAACATGGGTCAAATCAACTACATGGCAATGTTAGTGCTGTTATCTGATACTTGTTACTAGTCTAAAATCAGAATGGCCAGTACGGGTATCGAACCCGCGACCTTCGCGTTATTAGCACGACGCTCTAACCAACTGAGCTAACCGGCCTGAAAACTGACTTATGGTATTGTCAGGGCTGCTGACAGAATGTGACCCTTGTACCACCACAAATCACTGTCATGTCTATTTTCAGACAATTCATAAATAATGTCCATGAACTTTTGCTGTTACAGATAACCCTGTTTGCAGTCAAATGCTCACAAAAACTATTTGAAACAAATACCTGCATCCACCCATTTAAAACTATACAAAGAAACATTAGAAATTGTTTGTAAGGATTACCATGTTTCCTTGTTTGTTAGTGTTCATGACATTTGTGGAAGGATGTATGCATGCAGGGGAAGAGCTATTCAATTCTTTCTGGCTGATATCACAATATCGGACACACATTCATATTTTTTGCATTATTGTACTGTCACATTGTTTATCTGATTAGCTTTACATTACCTACGTCAAAGTTTGAAGTTCTGTTTCAAACTGAGCTAAATTGTCATAATTATTGGCCAGTACGGGTATCGAACCCGCGACCTTCGCGTTATTAGCACGACGCTCTAACCAACTGAGCTAACCGGCCAACTTACAATGACTATATGGCATGCTTTCACAAAGATGGTAGGTAGGTATATATATATATATATATATATATATATATAATACTGAGTTTAATAATAGGGAAGAGATGGAGTTAAGTACACAGAGACTCACAAAATGCAATCACACACTTACACGCAACAAAAGCTGAGACAGAGACACTCAGACAGCTGATTTACAACAACATTTATACTGATGACCTTCTGTTGACCACAGTTGAGGCCTGTTGAGAGGCGGAACAAATATGGCTGCTGGATTCCAACTAGGGCACCCCTCCAATACACGAGACTCAAATAAACAAATTCAAAGAAGTCCCAAATTGCAGTCAAACAATCACAAGTAGACAAAAATAAGCAAGCCATTTATATTTGAACCCATTCCTTAGTGAACTGAGAGGAGTGAAAGACATTAAAATGATTAAAAGGTCCTGTTAAGTACTATACAATGTTTAGGAAGGGCCTCAGAGTGACATCAATTATTCTAAATGACTCATGATGTTAACATTGTGTTGTCCATTCCACAAATCAGTGTAATAAAAACCAATATCATTTAATGGTGACATTGCTATTAGCTTGTTTCCTGTGTTTCTAGTCGGTGGATCATGCCCCGATGGCATCACACTGTAACCAACTGAAATGCTGGCCATCATACATTTTTAAGCCTTTTAAAAAGGATGATAACTGATCAGACACTGCTAGTAGACATAATCCATTAAATATTGTAAAGACATGCAGTTTGGTATTTAGGACACAGTCACACACACATGACTGAGATAAGAACATTCGGACAGTTGATTTGAGATTACATTTATACTGATGACCTCTTTTTTCCTACACTAGAGGCCTGTATATGTTGGTAGCTGCTTTATTCAAACTATGGTAACCTTCCAAATGCAAATGACAACATGGACTCAAACACAGTGTATCCAACTCCATTCCACAAATCGGTTGAATAAAGGAATGTAAAACCATTAAATGATACACATTTTAGAAATCATTAGTTGAATATGCTTATTCCTTGGTTTTTAGGAAGTGACTTGAAACAAATGTGATATATAAAATGGAAAAGGTCATTTGGTATGTCATTGTGGTTAATCTATTAACAGGCAGTGTTATAATATGAGCATTAACCATACTGTTGTCGGACCTTGGCATTGAATTGACCAGCCACTATGTATATTGGAGGTTACTACATTGGACTTAATATTGGCAATGGCCTAATTCAAACTGACCGTGCTTTCCAATCAGCAGACAATATATCCATAAAGTTATTGTGGCTTGTTAGTGTATCAAACTCACAACCTTGTTTCTTTGAGGACCATGATATAACCTACTGAGCTGACCGGCTGGTTGACTGTTTGTTGCTTTCACCTAAGAAAGCTACACGAAAATCAAAATGTCTCACCTTGAACTCCTGCAGCTTTGACATGACCACAGGCATTTGCCGAAGCAAAAGAGGGTGTTTCTGCTTTTTGATCTGATTCCCATCTTCCTCGGCGAAGAACCATCCCTGCAGGTTGTCCTCCTCTGATGTAACACACAAATACACACACAATTAGCACGTGATCTGATGTACAGTAAGTGTTTTTTAACCACAACAAGTCATCTGCCTTGTTTTTTAACCACAATGTATCTGCCTTCAGAATAAAAGACTCAGAAATCACATTAAACAAATATCAACTTATAACTAGTTTTAAACATTGTTTGGTGCTGATTTGAATTCACTAGATTTGGTCATAATATGTGGATGACCTAACAACCATTAGCCAATAATGTTTAACTGTAGTCACTTGAAAAATCATACGCAATGAAATAAAGAGATACATATACCAAAAAGTCAAGAAAGTAAACAGATACATTTTATAAATGCATGTATACACAATTAAAATGAAATAAAACAATGGTAGAACTGAGACAATGTTGTTGTTCTGTACCTAGAGCCAGCTTAGCCATCTGCAGGTTGCTGATCCATGACTGTTTGATGGCCGGGCTGAGGGTGTTGAACACGGCACTGAAGTAAGTGGGTTTACCCAACCTGCCAATAGAGAGGACAAAACAAAAACACTAGATTAGAAAGTTGAAAGAAAGTTACACACTCTCACAGTGTTATATGTATATTATCACAAAATATGATCAATGTGCTTCATAGGATATTTTGTGAAATGTTTTTCAATGTCCACCTAGATTTACTGCACATATTTAGTATGTAAATAAATAAATATAAAGCTCTATGTGATAACTCAGCACAACAGCCACACACTGGACAGGAGTTCAGAATTCAAAACTAATAGCAACAATGTTTTCATAATGTTTAGTTAAATACAACATTTTTCTCAATGCCTTGTAAGTGCAATTACATATTAAAATAGGTATTTTGAAGTTAAGAACAGTGGACATTTTTTTTGTAACTACATATAAGTCCTCACATACAGCTAAAAAAAAGAAAAAGTACTTTCATTAACCAGACAGTGTTTTTAAACCAAACATGACAGATGCTTTAATAAAAGGATACTAAATGATGAGTTTAGTGCAATATGTGTCGACTCTTTAGCAACCAAAGGGCCTTCTTTGCTTAAATATTTCTTTAGGTGGTCATGGCGTCTAACAAGTGACATGTAATGTAATGTTAACTTCTGAATATCTAAACATATACACCAGTACAGTGCTTAGTATCTGTTACAGAAAAATATCCATCATGAACAAATGAAAGGGCTCTATCTGGGTTGAATACCAGCCACGGGGGAAATGATTCTGTCCATTCAATACTGACTGACTAGACCTACTGTGACACAAATCAATGTCAATTATCGCTCCTATCAGCAGCTCATGTGTGCGTGTGTGTGTGTGTGTGTGTGTGTGTGTGTGTGTGTGTGTGTGTGTGTGTGTGTCAGATATGCATCTCTACTGCCACTGACTGGTGCTGAGAAGTGTTGTGTGTGTTTTGAGATTTGAGAGACCAGGGGCCTCATTTCTAAAGGGATATACGCTCAAAAAATGGCGTACGCCAGTTTCTACGCAATGTTTGCGATTTATAAAATATTAACTTGACGGGAAAACGTGCGGTCCTCCACGCAAACTCTAACCCATGCATACGCACTAATTACAAACACGGGAGAGACGAGAAACTGCGACACCGTTGGCAGAAGGAAGAATGGAGAGAAATATGTGGAAATAATACCATAAATAAAATGTTACCTCTCATTTATCATATATGAAGAATTCATTTTCAAACATTGATTAAAGCCAATCTTAAAATTATTAAACAAACGCCTGTTTGCGACTCCTCAGTGCACACAAAAACATAACTTAGAGAAATAAATAAATACGGATATGCTATTTAAAACCACCTCGAATAGGTTGTGTTAATGTTATGAAATGTTTTCTCATAAATGATGCGGTAAGCAGGAGGACAGAATTACGTCTAAACTGACGCCGTTTTGCATTTCTATAGGTTAGCTACGAGCATGGTTTTATATACTATCATGTTTAATCGTGTTTTATGCCGTTTGCCAAGACTTGATAAGTCGCTCGTAAAACACAGGAGGTATGGGAACACCATATGTGGTCAATTGTACAGCAAATATTTATAACACAACACATTGGTTGTATTTCCTTTAACTGGTGGATATAGAGTTGCTGGGGGGGGGGGGGAGACGCTGCTGATCGACAGCTGGGACACAAACCACCAAATACAAAAACATAATTCAGATCTAGTCGTCATGACTCCACTCCGGAGGGATTCGCCGATCATTTCTTACAGTTTCTCATCAGGGGGGTCTCCTGTCCCCGGTACAAACACACTGCCTGAGGAAGACTATGTGTATTTTTTTTGTCATGAACCTTTTTCGGACCACTTATTTATTTATTTTGGTGACGATCCGACCTCCATGCTGCTACTCTGGTTCAAACGGCATCAACCAAACAATATGATTTATCTCGACCTCCCCAAAATAACCAAACTCTGACACGGTGTGAGATGTCTTTTTTAGCTGTTCTGTCATCATTTCCTGCTATCTTCTTCATAAAGTCAGTCAGAATGAATGAATGGGCGTTTCTTTGACTATTTATAGGCAAATATGGGCGTTACGTGAAGCCCGCAAAAGCTGCACCGCATTTCGAGTCGATTGTGATTTATAAAGGGAAACCGGCGTAGGAAGTGCTGTACGCACTTTCCTCGCCGGTACGCAATGTTTGGTGAATCGGTGAAAAATGTCGGAACATTTCTGTACCTATTTTTTGGATTTCTACTACGTAAGCAACCTTCCCACGTGAATCCTACGCACGGCGTTATACACGAGGCCCCAGGGGAGGAAGGAGTGAGGCACAGCTGTGTTTCCAAACATACCCGAGGATAATCTCAGCAGCTAAATGCAGCAGGGATGAGGGATGGAGAGCGGAAGTTAAGAAAAGAAAGAGTGTGTGAAAATGCCAATGAAGGATGTACTCATAAGGGACCACTTCCAGACTATAATAGTGTGTGTAAATGTGTGACATGGTCAGAACCAGCTGCAGCGCTGAGCATCCTTTGGCTTAAAAACACTGATGCACATTTCCTCCTCTGAGATTAGCGCCTCAGATTAGAGCTGGTGGAGAAGCTTGTTTATCCACATATTCACATGTGCTCTAATACTCATAAAGCTTTGGGCGCACAGGGCAGCTGGAAGGCATTCAGAAGGATGAAAGGGGATTGTGGTCAAATCAAGGAAAAACAAGACTATGTTGGAGACTGTTCAAATGTAAGAGTTGTGTATGTGTGTGTAGAAAACAAACTTGTCATGTTTTCCGGGCAGCTGGAGTTGGATCCTACAACGGTCAGCTGCTCTGATCTCCTCCTCCTTCTTCAGTATCAGCCTCTGGAGACCTGACACCCAATCCTGGGCCACTGTGGGGTTTACATTCTGTACACAGGAGGAAACAAGAGATGAGGGAATGAGAAGGAGAAAGAGGGTAACTAATGGGAAGTGAGTGGGAGAGAAAGGAAGGCTTATTGTTGGCACAACAATGGGAATAGGATTAGGATAACATTACAGTTATTTACATTGGGGATACTAACATCAAAAAACACGTCACAGCAATGAAATACAATACATCACACACACACTTGTGAAGATGACAGGTGTGGCCTTCTGTATGTAAATGGTATTGTGCTTGTATACTTCTCTTGCAAATCAGTGTAGGCTACTTTATAAACTGTAGAGGGATCAGTAGTTGCCTTAAAAGAATACTCCAATTACTCATACAGGAAGAAAAGGCTTGAAAAAAGAGGGGGGTATAGATCAATTTAACAATGGCGGAGTAATAGATCGACAAATGGTCATTGTGTGGGTGACGTTTTCCTTTACAGTGCCATCACACATTTGTCTTGATCTTTCAATACATGGTTCCTAACTGTATGAAAGGCATTTTATTAAACATGTTAACAGTTGTCTGTTAGCATCCTTTACGTTAGGACATGTAGTGAAAAATGTTTGGCAGCTCAGTCCTGCTTCTTTTTTTCCGCTTCAATCTCTCCCTCCCTCCATCTCTGGGACACACGTCTCCGAGAGCCTCTCTGTTTCTCTGCCTCTGACAGGCCGACCACTGCAGCACAAACACATCTCACACACACTCATGCAAACTAAAACACTATCCCAACTGCACAGAAAAACGTGTGTGTGTGTGTGTTATCTTTGTGTGTGTGTGGCCACATGATATGACAGGCTTGAATGTTGCAAATTAAGTCATAAGAGACTCGCAGTGTTCCCGAGAAGAATTGCCCACGCCGGCACATTCCTCAGTTTAAACATTACATGCCTTCATAAGAGCCCAGCCCTTAAGCATCTGAGGAAACATGATCCTGAAGTTCACTGGGGGAACATTTGTCTATGTCAACTCTTGGCAAACTTCCAATAATATTAATAGACACAATATAACTATTCAACTCATATTCCTTTGAAATATGACCAAAAACAAGTAGTCACAACAAAGCTAAATGTATGTGTGATAAGGTTTTTTTTATTTCTGATGACCTTTTAATATGTATTCCCTTTCAGATATAATAAACTGATGACATTTCATTTTGATTTGCACTTAATATATAATATATATATATATAATAGAATATATATTTTTTGGAAATATTATTTAACCTTATATGTTATTGCATATATTTCATCTTTTTTTAACACCTGAATGTCCAAACCAGGGTCCAAGGTTTGTTTATTTGTTACATTTAATACATTTCCTGGACCAAAGGAGGTAGGTAAAAAGGTTACTCCTGTTACTTTTGGGTATTGTCTTCCATTTCAACTTTTGTTATGTCTGATAATATGTCATATCAGTACTGAAATGTTTTGGCGAATACATAAAGCACTAATTTTGTTTTTAAGAGTGCTATATAAATAAAGTTGATGTTATTATTATTATAGAGCTGTGTTGAGTTGAACTGATGTGACTTCAACTCACAGCTTGTGTTCAGTACAGTACCTGGTAGTTTCCTTTGAGGCTGCTGATCATGGTGGAGATCTGGTTCACCAGACTGAGGTCATGGATCAGGTTCTGCAGATCTTGGTACAACTGACCGGGGCCCATGTACAGCTTATCTATGGAGAACACACACAAAAACATAAACAAATGTTTCACTCATACATAGCAGTGACAACAATCAAGAGGGGTGTTCTAATTTGAGCTAGAAATAATAAAAGCTGCCAGGTAGCAGGGACATTAAGCTGAGACCTCAAAAGCTGATGTCACCTTTACAGAAAGTTAGATAAACAGGCTGCAAAGGGTGAGGCCAGTGTTGTCGGAGAAGCCTTTCAAATTGGACAAAAAGAGAAAATCAATAAAGGACAATCGCTCACAGGGAGCGGTGACAGCTCTGCAAACTTGGCAGTGATTCTCACCGAGTGCTCTCGAGTGTGAGCTTTCAGAGGCAGGACAAATATTCCATTTTGTTTGGGGAATTGCAACATCTAAGTGCAGGAATATTCAAGGTGGAAACGTACCATGGAAAAGAATGGGACATTATGGGGAATTGATGGAAATTCAGTCGCTTAAAAAGACAAATATAGGGGTTATCTGCTAAAGTAGTATAAACCATATCACATGCAGAAAGAAACACCTTTTACCTTGATGTTTTGTATCAAAATGAAAACACTGCTTTTCCTCTCTATCAGACTTGCTTGTTCAGAGCACAGGGGGAAAGCCTGTCAGTTGGAAATAAATGGTCAATGCGAAACGATGGAGGTCATTCGATCAAATGGCTCAATAAACATGCACCGGGCTTTTCCCAATTAAAGCTGAAAAACGTACAGCGTGTATCGGTGAACAAACAGTTAAACCTCATCGGAGTATTTGGCACCAAAATGACTTTGTTTGCTTCTACCATTCTACTCTTCTGCTATTCCCTCCTTCCCTCCTCCTCTTCTTCTTCTACAATAGTCACAGTCTGCCTGGTGCTCCGACTCCATGGCAACGTAGTCCAGTGCTCTACCGAGGATCTCGCTGACTGGGCACACTATGCCTGTTTATCCAAAATCCGTGTTTGTAGGTGGTCTCCGGGAGAAATACTTAGAAATGTCTCCGTCTGAGTTTCTTCACAAGTGGCTGCTCACAGAGACAGAACTTATTTGGTGTCAGCACATATGCATGAGCTCACACATAACCCAGCAGCCCTGCAGTATGAAAGCGTTTTGCATTTCATTGATGTTTTTATGGTCAATTACCTTTTTGTAATCGTGGATCACCTCAAAGACACCATTCATCTTTAGTTCATGATTATTTACTTAAGATCAAATGAAACGTTTATTGTTGGAGTGCACTTCTCCCAGCATGTTTGTTTGTTTTTTTCCATTTGCCTTCTCCAGTGGAGCTGTATGCAATTTGCATGGCTCATCCGTCTCCGTCAGGGGGTGGAATTCAGGTCAGGGCAGAAACGCTGAATAAACCTGTCATGTTTGCTCGATGGTGTGTCATGCTTGGAGCAAGTGCAACTACATCAGTCCATTCCTAGCCAGTATCATATGACAGTGTGCTATCTTAGGACTAGTTAATATAGACATTGTTGAATAAAAGAAACATGATTTAACTACATCTTTTCCAATATTCCTGTGCATGATTTGAGTTTACATCAAACAGTTCTAACAATCAAACAGAGTCTAAGTTCTGCATTCTCCGGTTATTTCCATACCCTGTGACCGGTGTATGATGGGGGCGTGCACTAGCCTTGCAGTACGCTTTTCTCCACCTTCTCTACCACATGTTGCTTATATTATGTCTTTAAATAATAGGACGCTACCAAATTGACCATTCCCACAGACAAACAGGCACTGTGCATCTCGTTTCAACTCGGGTCCAACTTCCTGAATGGCTCTTTGTGAGAGTGCCAAATGCCCCTAGTTTTTTTCTTTCAAAACCGACCCAGCCGTATCAGAGGAAACACGGCAGTCATCCCAGCGATTACACACTTCCTAAAAACAAACAATTTATCTACAAATGACATACTGACTGAAAGCAGCAGGAGAATTAGATGATCTGACAGCACGGTGGTCTGATTGCTATACAGAGTAGAGAAGAGTTAAATAAGCAGAGAGACACCAGAGGGATGACGTCATGAGAGGCTTCTCATTGTCTTCTAGCAGACTGGTCAACAAGCTGCTTTTGGCATCCCACGGTTGACTCAGAAAAACAATTGTTTCCACTTGTCAAAAATTCCTGGACATTGCACACATTCGTATGCACATTCATATTCCCAGAGACACACACAGGGCTAAAGTTGGTTGGGGGAAATCAGAGCAAGGGGACTGAATAAAGGTCAGCAAGCTAGTCTGTCAAGTATATTTAACAGCTCTGCTCAAAGACACTTTTTATAGAACTATGGCCAAATCAATTCAGATCAAATTCAACTTCACCTTATCTAATGACCCATATGGCCTTCTTCAGGCCTATAAGGAGAGTGTGAATGCACTTGTATCATCACATCGGGTTAAGATGCCCTTTGCAGCCCTAAGCCCCTATAGTCAGAGCAGATGTTATTCAGGTCTGTCTGTGCCATCTGTAAAGAGCTCAGGGAGTTATCAGAGGGAGACAGGTGGCCTGGCAGGAGATGGGTGCAATAGAGAGTGCATCAAATGTAGCTTAAGTGGAAATTAAGGGAATAAAAGGCTGAAACTTTTTAGGGCTGCGGAAGAGTGAGAAAGTGTGGAAATTCAGCATAGCAGGTGGACAGTATGCCAAAACACCTAAGAAATATCAGTGTTTTTTCAAAAAGATAAATCTGACTGGCTGCAAGAAACTGAACATGTTGTAACTGTAATGCCGAGGGGGGGAGTGATGGTGAGAGAGAGGGCAGTGAGGTTCTCCGTGGTAGTCATTCCAGCCCACGAGCATTGGCCACAGACGGAGTGATCCTTTGACCTCAGCTTGAACGCATACCACCTTTGACAGAGATAACACAGCATCAAAGCACTCATCCAGCCCAGCAGTGTGAACTGCTAACATTACCTCGGCACAAGCACATACACCCCAAAATAAATCGACATCCTTAGCATAACAACTGCAATGCTGTGACCACTCAAATATATATTTTGGATATGTCTCATTGAAGTCAGATCTTGGCTTTTTAAAGTGGCTGAGCTGCTGTTGGTGACGGGGAAACACAGGGGGAACACAGTGGAAACACAGTGGAAACACAGGGGAAACACAGTGGAAAGACAGTGGAAACACAGGGGAAACACAGGGGAAACACAGTGGAAACACAGGGGAAACACAGGGGAAACACAGTGGAAACACAGGGGAAACACAGTGGAAACACAGTGGAAACACAGGGGAAACACAGTGGAAACACAGGGGAAACACAGTGGAAACACAGGGGAAACACAGTGGAAAGACAGTGGAAACACAGGGGAAACACAGGGGAAACACAGTGGAAACACAGGGGAAACACAGTGGAAACACAGGGGAAACACAGTGGAAAGACAGTGGAAACACAGGGGAAACACAGGGGAAACACAGGGGAAACACAGTGGAAACACAGGGGAAACACAGTGGAAACACAGTGGAAACACAGGGGAAACACAGTGGAAACACAGGGGAAACACAGTGGAAACACAGGGGAAACACAGTGGAAAGACAGTGGAAACACAGGGGAAACACAGGGGAAACACAGTGGAAACACAGGGGAAACACAGTGGAAACACAGGGGAAACACAGGGGAAAGACTGAAATCATTGCAGTCAGCAGCCAGCAGACCAGAGGATCCCAGAAGGAAATAATTCACATTCAGGCTGGACTGGATGGAGTGCGGGTCTGACACCATTTCTAAACATGGCTGTGAATGTCTGGTTAGAAACAACTAACTCTGTATTAGAATCATGTAGTGAAATTACTACAGTTTTTGCAAGTAATATTGATAATTATAGCCCTGATAGAGCTTTACTTAAACACCCAGAGAAAATGTCTTAAATCCAGGTTATATAGAGTCCTGGGCTGCAACTAACACTTACTTTTATTAGTTTTAGATTCATGGATAAATTGGTTGGTCTACAAATTGTTCCCTCCAGTTTCTGAAAGTCCAATGTGATGCCCTCAAATATTTTGTTTGTCATTCCAAAATTCAAAGATTTTCTATTCAACATCACAAAATCTCCATATTCGAGAGCTTTAAAACAGCATTTTCTGCCATGTTTGCTCTTCAAATGAATATCAACATATCAATCAAAAATAGTAAGCAATTATTTTTCATGTTGATCGACTCAATGGATTAGCTGGTCAGCTGTTGCAGCTCTAAATGACCATAGATAAATGTATCAACTAGTCATGAAACACAAGCAATTAACCAGCAAGTAGGCTCATATCCCAGAGTCAAATCCCATGGTCTGCTTGACACCGTTAACACCTCACCTAATTAAACTCACTCAACTTAACTGTCACTTTTCCTAACAGAGAAACAGCACCACAGACAGACAGTATAGCTGATTTAACAGAATGTTGGTTCATACTTGGCTTGGCGTTGATGACCACCTTCTCCCCAGAATGAGGTGTTGTGTAGCGGGTATTTTCGGCCATGTCCTCGCTGGATCCAAACTCTAGCACGTCCACGAAGCTCAAAGGCACGCTCCACTTGAGGAGGAACTTCTGGTCAGGGGGGGCATTGCCACTGCTGCTCCCGCTGCCATCCTGACATCTGGACAGAGCCCAAAGAGATGGAGGTCATGAGACAAAAGGGCTCTGGTTCATATTGTTCTTAACATCTTGTTTGTGGACAAAAAATGTCTCTTCTGAAAATGTGTGAGGGGAAAATATGAGTGCAAGAAAAGATGGTGAAGAGGAAAAGAATAACATCAGGGAGGTAGAGAAGGCCAATCTAAGGTAAGATGAAATATATATATATATATGACCAACATGTTACAATTACAGGACAGAAGCTGAAAAGCACAGAAATTGGAATCCCCTAACTTTTTGCTAAATAACACGGTATTTTGGGTCCGACCCAATGAGGGGAAAAGCCAACCTAAGGTTACACTTATTTACTTACCATATTTCTCTATATTTGAGTTTTATTTCATTTCAGTGGATTTTAAGTCCGATTTGATTGTCAGAAAAATCCCGTTACATTAAATATTCCCTAACAAAAGGTGAAAGTGAAAATAAACTATCCGTTTCTAATTCTGTAAAATGGTTAAAAGATTATAGGACAATGCGACCGGAGAGCAGCAGAAGGTGCACATTAAGGTAGACGGTAAGAACAGGTCTGGTTTAGTGGTCACTCTTACCGGATATTGGGCGTGGCACACATGAGGACATCGTTGAGCAGGAAGAGGCGTCGCTCCTTCATTTTGATGATTTCACCACGCTCATTGTAGACCGTCTCCACCATGTCGTCTGAGCGGATCAGGTAGCGGCTGCCGTTACTCAGAAGCTGAAGGATAATGGTAAATATAGTTTAAGAAAATATCCTCTATACAAGCGACAGCAAAAGTTACCATGATTATTCATACATTTTGCAAACTTGGTGACTTCACATTATCAGTTTTGATCTTTCTCTTTGTTTCAGTACCTAGCTAACAACACCACGTTCAGTAAGGTAATGTAAACGATAAAGAGACTCAGAGTCAGAGTGAACCATCTCATTTGATTGGTTCACACAAGAAAAAACAATCCTTTTTTGTTATCTCTGGGTATTGTAACACTCACAAATCAGTCTGGCCAGGAACCTTCGTCTCATGTTATCACACCCTGCCTTCTCCCATGTTTCTCTCATATTCTACTGTACACGTTGGGTACCAGCCTACAGTATGTGGCAGCTATCAACAGTTGCTCTCAGCAATCAAAGGCCATGAGGAACAAAACTCCTCTGCCCAATGCAGATTGTCCTGTAAACACATGCTCCTACACTAAATAACAGAGTGGGTAGCTGCAGATAGACAAATAATTACACCTTTGGGGAAGCTGGTATTGTGTGTGAAGCCATGCGCTAAAAATACGCTATTCAGGCAAAAGAACACTTGAGAGAATGTGAAGCTCAATTGCCTGATGGCCGCCCACACTGGGACGGAGAGAAATGCCATACATAGCCTATGCTAAAATAATCAAAGCTCCGCCAAAAGTGTGCACACTGAGCAATGAGTGAATCAAGAACACAGAGCTACAGCATGATACTGTACATTGAAAACTGCATACGAATGTACGTCAGAGCGGACAGTGAGCAGACCTTGTTGAGGTAGCGCTCGTTCATGGCCTTTGCGATGTGACGGATCTCGCAGCGCTGGTCTGCCTCCCTCTTCTTCTCGTTGAGTTTCTCTGCCAGCGTCTCCAGTTCAGTCAGGGCCATCTGCAGGGGCAGCCGGTCAGCGTGGCCCACTGGGGTGTTCTTCAACATGTCCTGATGAGGAAGCACAGAGGAGTCATGCTGCGGTCTTACACGGCATCCTAACTTGTATTCATGTACCTGTTTTATTCATGTTTTATCGTCTTTGCTTTTTAATGTTTATAATGTGTTTCCGCTGCACTATTTCTTAATGCTCTTAATGTTTATCATTTTTGTAAAGCACTTTGAATTGCCTTGTGGGGAAAGGTGCTATATAAATACACTTGCCTTGCCTTTAGTCAGTCATTGATTAAGTACTGTACATAAAATCTGCACTGTTTGCACAGTAACTTTGACGGCACACGTACATGTAAATATATTTAACAATCCGGAATCAAATACTGCATGTATATATGTTCACTTAATTCATCTCTTATTTTAACAGCTACTTACCTGTATATCATTTTTATTGTATCTTTAATTGAGCTAATCTTGTGTGAATCTGTACTGTCCTGTTTCTCCATCTCATTCTGTTGCTGCTTAAACTCCTGAATTTCCCCACGGAGATTAAGAAAGGTCCATCTTATCTTATCTTATATACACAAAGGACACATCTCAAAGTGCTTTATAACGGTTTCATTCATGAAAAGAAGAAGTCCTTAATCTAAATAATCTTGTCCAACAACATTGAAAGCATACAGTACCATCTCCCACACATCCATGACATATCTATGTAGCACACATGACATGACCTAAGAACCTGTGTGGTCTAAAAACGGCTGTAAAACATGTTCCTCCTTAAAGAAAGCAACCCAGTGTCCTACATTTTCTTATGTTTTCTAGAAGAGACATTCTAATAATCCAGGGCAGGATAAAAAACGATTTGAAGATTTCCACTCAGAGCATTTCCCTCACCTCCTCTCAACGTGTATGGAGCTCCCTCTGCTGTCAAATAATATACTACACTGTCTTCTGTATACTTCAGTTTGGAGCTTGAAAGTAGGACACCGCCTTAATTACGCATGCCGATATTATTTCCATGGCCTAGGGGGAAGTTCAGTCAATATTTGTGAACACGAGCTTCTCTCTCTCAAAGCCACAAACCACAGAAGTAAGTCTCACAGTTGTGATGTAGACAATGAATAGGAAACTGATTGTGTGGACCCACAGGATGTTTGTATATCTTTTTTATTGTAGTGTTTTCAGGTTGCGAAACAAATCTAGTGAGAGTCATTGATGACATTTCAATTAATTGTCTATGAAGCATTTCCAGAATGAATACTTAGATTTAACTGTACATGAGTTTTAGCCCTCTAGTCTTTGGAGTTTGGAAGACAGCTGTTCATGTTTTATAATATGTTTCGACATTATTAGACCATGAGAGAACATTTATATATGTTGACAGAAGGTTAAGTTCATCTATAGAATAAGAATTCATCATACCTGAAGGAGCAGAATGAACTGTGGGAATCTCTGGATAGGTTTCATCATCAGGCCGTACAAAGTCATCCGGTCACTGCTGGTCTCCTGGCGATGCTGTAGGGGAAGATGGGTTAGCATGTGTAGTGAGGAACCGGTCTAAAGATTAAAATCATGAATAAGGCTAATATGCACGCTAGCAAGGTACAGATATGTATTTACCAGGCTAATTCATGTACATATGAGTAGATTTATTTGAGATGTTTTTAAATGAGGAAACAATTCGATATGTCCTGCATTCAATGTTATTGGCTGCAAGATTGTCAGTTTATGAATGGTTTTAACGGTGTCTGTAAAGCTTTTCTGGTAAAATGCACAATACAATTATTTTAAAAGATGTCTATGCAAATACAATGATATGTAACAATATGTATGGCACCGTTTCCACACTGCAAAGTTGTTCAAGTTTTCAATTTGACACATGCATGCGTTTTTCTCAAACCTTGAGGAATTCCAGGAAGCCAGGTTTGGCGGCACACGTCTTCCTAACCACTGCCATTGCAGTGCTGAAGTTGTTCACAAACTCACAGTAGGCATCCAACACCATGGACTTTGAGAACTGTTGAGAAACAAAACGTGTTTCAACACATTGCAGGAACATACTGATACTGTACCAGTTTTGAAAGACAAATGATATCAGCAAATATTCCTAAAATAGGTTTCCTTTGTACAAGTTCTGTTGTTTAATTTGGCATGACAGTAGTGAGGTGATGAGGGCACAGAGCAGACTTCACATAGGTCAAACTGCCCCTCGGATGTCATGCCAGGGTTCAATTCCCGTACAAAAACAAGGAAGTAAAGTAATTATGTTTAACATATTGGTGAACATCTTGGATACAAAGTTTAAGAATAACAGCCTCGGCTTACCGATGCAACAAAGACATCCCCAATCATTTCCAGGCTGTCCCACTCCGCCACTCGGCTCGCCAGGGCAATTTGGAACAGGAAGTGGGACTGCAGGATCTCACGCACACGATAAAAGGTCATCTTCAGTTTCCTGTCGCTCAGCAGCCTCGGCTCAAGTTCTGACAGGGGCTTCTCGTATTGCTGATAAAGCAGACAAGATGAAATGTAAAAACAAAACATATCAAAGTAGATTTGACATCACTGCAGCCACACGTGCATACCTCTAGTATCCTTTTCAGTGCTTCAAGATAGTTCTTCTCACTCTCCAATATAGATTCCAGTATACATCTTCTCACCAGCTGTAAAGAGAAAATACCAAACCATGGCATTGTTTTTATTTAAAAGCAAATTCACACAGAAAAGAGTTACACAAATTGCGATGAAGGGCATGTTCGTTACCTGTTGCTGTGACAGACCCTTGGGGGCTGGACTCAGCACTGGCTCAACATTGAAGCAGTCCACTTCGATGAAGAGTTCAGACTCTTCATCCTCAAAACAGGTCGACTTCCTCTCTGAGAGATTAGGAAAACAGAGCAAGTAAAGGACCTAAAATATATGATTGCAAATTCTGTAGTGAAAAAAAAAGCTGAGTACACTGATTCAACATAACGAGAGAAGAGCTTAACAGCAATAGAGTTTTCTGTTTAAGAAGGAAAATGATATACCATGACAGAATGACTTGGTTTTGATGAAACAGCGTCCCTTCTTCACTGCAGCTTTGGTTTTCTCCAGTCCATCTTTGGTCCCTTCTTTAGCTGCCTTCACCAGCTTTTGCATCTTTGATGAGACAACATACACTGTTATCTATATGGCTAAAGTAACGCAAAGTAATGTAGTCCACAATGAATCATTTCAAACCAAGGTTAAGTTTAGTTTACTGTGTCTAAAGGTATGGTCTAAACAAAGCTATTGAACAGAAATGAGCTACACATGAAGGGAGTAGTGTTAAAGTAGGGATGAAGTTAAAAGGCAGATGGTTTAATACATGTTAACAGGAGAGTGAAGTTGAGGATGATACAGTAAAAGGGACATCTAAAAGTAACAAAGTGTCCGAATACATAATGTTGGAGCTATATATATCTCTTTATATTATTTAAGAGTGTAACATTTATTTTCTTGCTGTTTATAGTGTTTATTATTATCATCATTTATTTATATGTATTCTTAGTTAGTGTCATAAGTTAAAGTAGTTTCTATGCTTTTATTTTGAAGGCATGTTTTGGGCACTGGGTGATTAGAGCACCTGGTGTAATTGTATATATTGGAGACAGGTGGGTGGTGGGAGCCAGAGCACTAGTATGCAAACGGTTTTTTACCAGGGTGTTTCAAGCCACACAAGAGAAAGCCATAGGAAAGGCTTAAGGAAAGAGATATAGGAAAGAGATATAGGAAACCTGTTCATTGTATTTTGTTATAGGAATAAAATGCACAACGGAGAATCTTGTCTGGACCTGGTTCTTTGCCCCTGGTTCTAGTGCCTCAGCGGCTGTATTATTTGAAGTTAATTATCTGTTTTAGTTCTATATGATTTTGGCCGCTACACATCATTCATGTTCTTGTTCTACATTGTAAGAGATACTGTTAATGATACTGTTACAACAGTTTTCAGCTACTTTGAATAACAATCATACATCTCAATATCTGTTTTCTAAGTGTACTTTCACCAACTGTTACATTCAAATATATACTGAGCTTTACAACAACCACCAATGCATACACATGATCTGTATGCAAACCCTTCACCATTACCACCACAAGTCATTCAGGTGAGAGCAGGCTGAAGGTACCGAGTCACTGGGAGACGCACAGAGGGGTTAGCTAGACTGGGAGTTAAGGGTTGGGACTACTTTGTCTAGCGGAGACGGGCGAGGAGAGCCTCAGGTAGTTTACCTTCTGCTCGTGTTTCTGTTTTAACTGCTGCAGCTCTACCGTTCCCACTGTATTTGCCATTAGATCTTTCATCTTTTTCTCATAGTGATCTTTCAAACGAGTCAGATCTTCAGAGAGCTAAACAAAAGCAAAGCAGGCATTATGGTTATGGTTTTGGAAGGACCGTGCGCCCTCCACAACAAATTCACTTTCATTGTAATATACGATGGTTTCTGCTGACCATACTGCTCCAGAAAATGTGCTTTTCCAGAGGGTATGTTCATGGGATCTGTTTTTCTTTCATATATTGGGTCCACTGAAAAATATCAAAATACAGTTGCACAACATACTGGAATATATATATTAAATATCAGCTGGAAACAGTGTTTTAAACCTCTTATCTAAAAGCTAGCTTTACTAGCTAGCTAGATATAGTTGACAAACAAATCTGCCAATGACAGTTTTAATTCTAGCCAACAAAATCACAGATCAGGAAATATAATAATGTGTAAGTGCCAGTTTCTGAGAGTTGTCACGACCACATTATCACAAAATTGTTTCCCCCCCTTCATTTTGACAAACTCAACAATGGTTGTTTCATGTGTAAGTAAATATGTATCAACACCAAACAACATTTAATTAAATCTCATTAACTTATGACCATGTTGACACAGTTGAATTATTATTTCAATTCAATTCATTATTATTAATTCCATAAAACATTAGAGTACAGCCAGCTGAAGCTAACCCAGATTGATCTCTTTCAGGGTCAAAGGAACTGTGGATTCCATAACAAATGCACAAATGAACTGTTTAATCCTAAAAAGAATTAAGCACAACTTCATGTAAACAAACACATCACATCTACATCCTAGTGGATAATGTAAAGGGTGTCAAAGAAGACAAGCCCTCACTAATTACAAATATTTACAAATAAATTACAAATAAAATATACCCTTCTTCATCGACTCATGCCCACCTTTAGATATACAGCGATACTGAGAGTTGTTTGTTGGTTGTAATGTTGACAGAGACATGGGAGGGTGATTGTTATACTAACATGGGTTTTCTTCTGGGGGGGCTTTCCTCTCATGAAGGCGTGGGGCAGGCCATTCTCAGCGCGACCTTCCCCGTCGCTGGCCTCGTCGTAGCTTTCAAACTCACTGGAGCTCCAGCCGTTGTCCAGGGAGCTGCCGCAGCCTCGCTCCTCCCCAAACTCCACGTCATCATAGATCATCTCATCTGGGTCTGCATGAAGAACAGGAACATTCAACCCAAAATACTAAAGGACACATCCTACAGAACCATTGATCCGTTTCCATCTAAGCTCAGTAGCATAAGTGTTATGATGTATATATAGATAAACACAATTAAATGTCATGCACTCAAATACAATAGCCTTACAATTATTACTGTTTTTGTAAAGCTTATAATGCTGATAGCAGGTTAAAGGTGTGATAAATGTACGTGGTCATTTTCAGAGCAATAGCCTTTTCCCAATGTACAACATTGTGTTGTACCATAATGGGTTCCTGTCGTAGTAAACAGCTAATTTAATCAATGTATTGACTGGTGAGTTGATTGGATTGCAACTTCAATTAATATCTAAAATATACATACATTCAATACAATTGGAAGTGAAAGTAAACAATGCTGACAGACTTAAACCTATAGACAGGAAGTAACACACTGAATTTGTGAAATGTTTTTTTAAAGAGTTTCACAAACCTGTGTTGGAGTCAGAGTTCTCTCTGGGCACGTCATCGTAAATCACCTCATCTGGATCTAAAGCATACACAAAACCACTAATTCATGATTTCCCACATCACAAAAATGTTCACACAACGAGCAGGATGCAATGTAGAAAGGATCTAAAAGAGAAGCACTCACATACACACACACACACACACACACACACACACACACACACACACACACACACACACACACACACACACACACACACACACACACACACACACACACACACACACACACACACACACACACACACACACACACACACACACACACACACACACACACACACACACACACACACACACACACACACACACACACACACACACACACACAGGTCTGCTTCCTCAAAAGAACAGGGAAGGAAGTGTCTGGGAATTCAATGGTGTCAAAAGAAGAAGGAAAGAAAAAGCTAACCGCACCATGAAGGCTTGCACCGAGTGGAGAAGCAAGTACAGAGAACTGAAAGCAGTGATCTATTAATGGAAATGATGCATGCATCTGTGCTCGATGTACGATTGTTGTGGATTGTTCCTTACTTTCCATCCATGCAGTGTTGGCAGGATCAGAGGCCCATTTAGCCAAAGCATCCTCTTCTCTGATAGGTGGATGTTCCTCACTGAAAACACTTGAGAACATATTGAAATAAACAAAAGTGCAACTCGACAAAAGATTGTTTAGTTTAAAGAGAGAAGTAGCTCTTGCATTATACTACAAATAAAATACAAATGCAACACATTTCAACAAGGGCAAATAGACATTGAGTTCAATAGGATTCATACAAATGAAGGAATAAGTCTTACACAAAAAAAGAACGATAAGACTTATTAAATATATAGGTTTACTGCTGTCATTTAAAAATGTTGACAGCGGCCACATTTCTTATAACTCAACAAGCTGTGTTTACTATTATCTTGGGCGTATCATTTTGATATAATGCATATTTATTGATAGTTAGTGAGTATAGCTGAAAATAAGGAACATACTTTGCATACCTCTCTAATGATAAAGGATTTAGCCTTAAATGTAATAAATCCCTGCTGTAGACCTGCTGAATACATACCTGTCAACAGCGGTGCTGCCAGTCTCAACCACAGTGACTGAAGAAGGAAAGACAGACAACTTTACAAAAAACCACACTTGTACAACACATTACATTTTCTTGCATGTCACCCTGTTTTTAGGTCCTTTGGTTGTCTAATCGAAGAACAAAAGCTGCAATGTAAATTAGAGTATGAACGTAAATATCATTATTTAATTGAAATGTTTCTGAATGTCCTGCTGCATGTCATGGAACCCCAAATGCTCTCCCAATACCAAGATGTAGACACTCAGTTGTAACTGTGTTCATATGCCACTAGGGGTCACTGATGATTCCAAATATCCATTATTGCCCCGGAATTAGTTTAGATGATATTTCCCGATACATGTGCCTCCATACATTTAACCTGACATGTACTCAAGTCTAAACTCTAGGATAAGATACATCCGATGTACTTTCTCAGAACATGTCATGGCAAAGGTGATAACTTTGGCAGAATGTCCTTGCTTTGTATATCACGTCCAGGACTCGCAGATTGCTTTGGTCATAGAGTTTTAAACATGAAGGATATTAAAAACTATTTTACTAAAATAAAGTAGACTGAGTATTTCATCCTGTCGTGACCTTGGTGAGATAATGACAGTGTAATCAGACTCCTCAGCATGCCAGGCCTCAGGCGTGGAGAAGCTACTGCTAGTTTTTATGGAAACCGTAAAAATCCTCGCAGCCAACCCAGATCTTTGGGGAGGGCTACATTTAGTCCCTATTTCCTTGTGGCAAGGCGTTAGGAAAAACAAAGGCAGAGGACAGAAGTAGCTGAGACAGCGTTTAGCTGTCATAGCTCTGTAAATCTAGGTCTTAGTGCAGTGAGAGGAATCATGTCACTCAAACTAAAAAGAATAAACAGGGCCTTAATGTCCATAGAATACATATTTTTCCTCTTACATGTAATACTAATAATCAGTCTACATTGTTGTGGTGTGAGTCACAGAGTGTTAGAGATATCGGCCATGGAACTCTAGTACGTGTAGTGTACATGTTTATTTGCTTTGACCACTTCAAGCCATCGAGTTCCATTATATTTGAAAGAAGCAACTTCTCTACAGCCAAAAGGTAAAATAAGTATTTCAATATTTGGGGTGCTCTGTGCCTTTAAGTACTTTCAGAATGTCCCTGCTGCAGGCTCTACTTTACCATCCTCGTCCATGGAGAGGTGTCGGATGATGACGGGTGTGGTGTAAGCCGGTGTGATGAGCGGGACTCCTGAGGGCGTAGCATAGCCGCAGGGCACTGGGACTGAGTATCCTGAAGTGATGCCAGCGGGGGTGCTGAGGATATCCAGGACTTCCCCTTCCCGCTCCTTGGGCTCCACTGGAGAGGAGGGTCCCTGCTGCGGCTCAAGCTGCTGCAGTTGGAAAGGGTTGATGTCAATCACAGAGTAGGGGTTGACTTTGCCCTTAGAGGAGGACCCGAGGACGCCCTCTGGAGGGTGAGCGTCATCGAGGGACGCGTCCGGGCCTGCGCTGCCTGGTGAGGACAGGAGATACATCACAAGATACATTAGATTTCTAGAAAATGCCATGTCAGACACATTGATATTTAAATAAATTGCAAAACATTAACGTAACGTTTAGATGTAAAAAGAGTAATTTTCTATAAGCATCGCTAGAAAACCAAATTATTTTCATTATTTTTATTGTCATTATTTTTCTGAACTTCTGAGGTAAACCGCTATATAGTACTACCAACACAACATTATCCTCTTCAAAAAAAGGAGGATATAGTGTATTAGCATTGTATTGTGTTTTGTATTTATTATTTCCATATATGCATTGCTGTCATTTAATCTACTCACATACAATACTTCCGCTGATTTTCGAGTGAATTTTGGTCATTTCAATACCTATACAACTTAACCAAACAACTACAACACATTTGTTCAAAGCTTACAGTCATTGGCATTCACACATATCCAAAATGGGCATTTCTTAAGCAGCTCTGGGTAAGGTACACAGTTAGCTTGGAATAAGAGATGACGATGAGCGGTCAATTTGAGAGGCCAGAGAATCCAGGGATATGTTATTAATAGCCAATGGAGGATTTCATGTTGATAGAAATACAAAGGAATGAATGTGTATGTGCATGTTCAATTATGCATGCTTTACAAGGATAAAAGCTGAACAATAATTGCAGTGTTGACATCCCATGAGAGAGAATAGAGCCTGGCCCTGCCTGCTGCTGCTGTCAGGGCTTCAGTGATAAAAGCCAGACAACCTCCAGCAGCAGGCAGCCAGAGATACAAGGTGTCAAGAGAGGGACAGACTGCACCACTTGAACCTGAGCTGAAGGAGCTGGGTATCAGCCAGATATTGTACACAAACATGAAGGGGGGAATGTGGGGAATGTTTGATTGCGGCTGGAAAATATCAGAGTTTTTCTTTGCAGTCATCTCATTTCCATACACAACTGTATTAGAGGAAGGGCTAATACTCTCCCTCCGCTGGAGCCAACAATAACATGTCAACACTTTTGGGACACAAACCTGTTCTTCCAGGGTCTGTTTCTGCCTCATCATCAAGAGGAGGGGGTGGAGCTGGTGGTAAATCTGTCTCCATGTCATCAGCCCCCTCTGCAGCAGATGTCCACTCTCCTCCTGCTGCTGCTCCACCTGCTGTGGAGGATGCGCTTGCATCAACTGGTTCCTCTGCTGATGATGGAGCTGTGTGGGGTGTGATGGAGGGTGCTGGGGGGTCCGGGCTGAGTAGATGCCCCTCAGGGGGACTAACCACTGTCATGTCCTGATTCTGATCATTACTGCTGGGGGGTAGAGGAGCTGGAGGTGGAGGGGGTGGGCGGTCAGCCTCAGGGACATCATCACCACTGTCATCAAAGTCGAAGGCTTCCCCCTCCTCTTCATCAGCCAAATGGGGAACATTGTCTGACAACACTGAAAACAGAGATAAGGTTCAGACATATTCTGGGCCATATAACTGAAATGTCCATTTTATGAAAGAAAAAAGTGTGTAGGATCTACTTTCAAGGAATATTAAAATAATATGTATTGGGGATGCACCAATGTATCAGTAGTAACATTGTTTTACGACACAAAACAATCAGGATGTGTTAAATAAATATATCTATAAAGATTTAATACAGATATCTTGATTTCTTGGATAGCTTCAATGTTTTGTAAGCTATTTACTCTAAATAGATGTAGCATTTTATTAACAGAAAAGTTGGACACAACTCTTTTTACTTGATTTGAGTACTTTGCCAAAAAAAAATAGCAGTTATTTTTGATTGAAAACTCTTTATTTTTAATAGCTTAAATATCATGAGACCTAATCACTTCAAATCAATAAAGCATAGTTTTACTAGACTAGAAAAGTGGGACTATTTTATGTCAACATTTATAAAAATGAAGCAGTTTTTTCTTAGAAATTCTGATTTATTTCCAAGTAGCTTCTTTCAGTAACTTCCTTTGCATTCGACACATTGACTCCCAGTCCATGTCAGAATAACATTCATAAGATATTAGAGGAATAACAAGCAGAGCTCTGTGATGACAGGCAGGCTCATCATACCACACTGGATGCTGTTGAGGATTTGGCTGAACATAAGTAGGATTTAACTCTTTAAACTGTGGGTGGCAGTTTTAGTCCTTGGGCTGTTAAAGTTAAAAGACTGAGCCACAAACAGACTTATAATTAAGGGTGGGGTCTACTACAGCAGTATGTTTTCTTACAGACATTTTTACAGTTGGGATTTGCTCTGAAGTAGCACATTGGCTGTTTATAAGCAAAACCAACCAGGGCAGAGCTCGAAGACACAGTCAGGGTTCAAAGGCGTCACACTCGCATCAGAGCCTTCACTTGGTAGGAGACAGGAAGGGACAACAAATGTCTTTCCAGTTTCCACGCTGCAATTAGGCCGGCAGGAAAAGGGAGCTGTTACTCCCTCCAGTGAGGAGCACAGCCTGAGTGTTGCATGATTTCTCATCTGATGTATAGTGTGGGCCGGAGTGAGTGAAGCTCAATAAAGAGAAAGTAAACAGATGTGGAATGTAGAACCTGGCATCATGCTTTGGCCCTTAGAGCTGAATGTGTAAGGAAGGTGTTTTAGGTTTAATTCAGTAGTGCAGTGAAAGAAAAAAAGGAGAGAAAACATTCAAAAAATGCACCCTGAATTGAATACTGTGGAAAATATTAGGAAATCCTTTAAACAGGGTTCACAGAGGGATACACTGAGTCACATCCACAGCGCCTGAAAGGAAGGAACTCCCATTCTCACCACTTCTCAAGGGTTGAAGATCTTCCTATATAAGTCACATTTTAGGAGTTCTCCTAAGCGTCCTATGATAATATCTTTGTCATAGTTTTGATGGCTGGCATACCACAGATTCTTCGTGAGCTATTTCATCAGTAGTCACAGCTTGATTGTATTCAACTCACAGTCCAAAGCCTGACTCTAATATCCGGACTGTGTTCCCAAAGAAAACAGAAAATTCCAATGTAGTGGTCGACGAGTACACAATGTCACCGTGAGCATTCTATGCCGAAATAGCTCAGTTGGGAGAGCGTTAGACTGAAGATCTAAAGGTCCCTGGTTCGATCCCTGGTTTCGGCATTTAGACCTCTTCCTTCCCCCCCCCCCCCCCCCCCCCCCCCCCCCAGGCCATTTTGAGATGCAGTGTAAACCATATCATAAAGCGTTCCTGTAACACCTGGGATCCACCTTTCCCTCTTGACATGTTTAGCTTTCCCTAGATTGCCCATGTCCTTCCCGTCAGACCTGGTCAACTGAAGCGTTTATGTGACCATAAAAATCTACTGATAAGGTTATTCATTACACACACTTACCATCAAAAGAACCACGTTAGCTGTGTGTAGCCTGCAGGCCTGAGCGGTCCAATGAAAGTGACCAGGTACATCTTCTCACACTCCCTGCAGCAAACCTAGTAGCTTTGAAGTCCCTCACAGTAATGTACACAGCTCTAAATCACCAGTAGCATTCCCTCAGGCTTTGACAGGTAGTTGTTCCACCCTGTAGTCAGTGTGTGAAGGAGCGGTCTGTGACTAATGGTCCAGGTCAACTTTGCGACCCCATGTCCATCTGCAACCGTGACTAACGTTGCACACAAAAAGAGAGGTGCCAAGAGCAAACCTGGAAACAGAGATGCTATCTGTCGTTTTCCATCTGTGAAATAATGAATGGCTTGGGAGACAGAGATAAGGCACCGCTAGCTGGCTTAGAGTCAGCGGTACTCCAGAACCGCGTCATGTGTATTCATATCTGCCAATAATTGCTACAATTTGCACTCATATCCTCTCTGTGTGGTGTCAATGTGAAACACTTGACTTTGCCAAAAGAGAACAGGACCTGATTTTATTGGATTTGGCCAGATGACCAGTCACGACTAGCCATCCAATAGTACATCTGCAACTATGAGTCCATTATGGAGAGTGCTGGGTGTCGACCTTACTCTACAGTGCAAGCCCACATACTGTGTATATTCTGATTTCATTCATAAAATCCCTTAACTGGAAAAAAAAAAAAGTATCTGTACTTCTCTCATCTTTCTACTTTAGTGATTATGTAACATGCAAGATCATGGAGAGATATACATGCTTGCACACTGACATGCATTCCCTTGCTGAGGTGCCCATTGTCAATTCATAATTACAATATGGATTCTGTTCTGTGGTCCTATCTCCACTCCGCCACATAATGGTCTGCTCAAATGAGTCACCGGGTTACGATCTGCTCCAGCATCGCCCTGGCAACAAAGCAAGTGACTGGCCAGCTGGAGACGAAGCATTTCTCGGTCCTGTGTCTATCCCCGGAGGCTGTGTGTGTGTTCGTGTGTGTGTTCAGTTTAATACTGAGGCACATTGTCTGGTATTCACAGCAGCGCAGCACATTTGACCTTTCTTACTCCCTCGCTGCTCTGCCCACACACTCCCCAGCCGTGAAGAGAAGGAGGAGAGGAATCTGTGTTGTTTACTCTTTATACTGTCCAGCTTCAGGAGCCCTTCAGGAAGTCATGTGACCACCAGATGACCTACAGAAGCTAGCAGGTCACACTAAAGTCTGACACTGTAATCTTAAGTAAACCACAAACATACGTGCCAAGAGTAAACACAAAGTAGTTTGGAGTTTGGCTATACAGCATCTCACAATCTTCTATCAGCTCTTTGTGGATCTTTTAAGACTCAAATGTGAACTGCTTGAAGTTTTACAAAAAGCTGCAACTAACGATTTATTGCAATGTTGATCCGAATATTATCTGCCATTTAATTTCTTGTTTAAAGGAAATGTCATGTCTTCCGATTTCTCTTTTGAAACCAGCCCACATATATTCAGCTTTTATCACATATTTCCCCCACAAAATTAGAGTCTGAATGTACAGAGTTTTCCACTGTTGTTGGAACATTTTGATTTAAATGTTACAAAGTCTTTACGTCTTATCTAACAATCCAACCCTTTGGCCAGTACGGCTATCGAACCTGCAACCTTGGCGTTATTAGCACCACGCTCTAACCAACTGGGCTAACCGGCCGACATTAACATACATTTTCCAATCATGTGAATGGCAAAGTGCATGGCATGTGTGAGTGACAAAGCTTTGTTGACTTTACTTTCAGGAGGTGGGGGAGGAAAGTCTTCCCCGTCCATGCTTGCTGCTCTTCTCCTGCACAAGCTCTTCAGACAGCAGCATTAAGGGGATCAACTACGCCAACACAAGTTCCTAAAGAAGAAAGACAAACCACATTAAAAGACAAAATGGACGGGGTGATTCACACAGTATTTCAAATTCATTTAGTGAGGCACTTCGAGCTCTGCATTTGTAAGCCAGTCAGTCTCTAAAAGCCCAACAGCACTTGTTATTCAGTGTTATTCAATCACAGCAGCACTTTGTCAGCAGAGGCTGTGATGCGGTCACGGTCTGGGACCTTTTGTGTCAACATCAGAATCTGAACCAAAGCTAATTCAGACAAATGACTGAATGAATGAAAACAAAAGAAGCTCTTATAGTGCTCCTCATGGACTGTTGAAACTACCACGTGTTGAAGTGTACACAACATTCACACATGCTAATTGTGGGCGTGTGCCATGTGTCAAGGGTAAAAACAGGCTTGTTATCGATAAGACAATGTGGAGACCTGTGGAGAAACTAGTGTGAAAAGAAGGGTGGTGGGGGTGTTTGTAGCCGAAACAACACTATTCAAAGCAGGCTCATGGTCAGGTTTTAATTCAAGTTTACTGATGATTCTGTCACTAATTCAATTAAAGAGAGTCAACAGTGAACACGAATCCCCTCATTTTTTTTGTCCTTCAAAACAAGCACATTTACTAAACCTTAAATCAAATGGTTTCCCATTCCCATTTGCAGACTATATTTCAATAAGATCCAGTACATCCATGCTTGGTTTACCAAAGGTTACATGAAGCCAAAGGCTGTCAAATGTATTTTTGATGTAACCCAAACCCCAGGCACGTGATTCATGTCTGTGGGTTTCCCTAAACTCTTTTCCTAGAAACTTGACTTCAATGACTTGAACATAAATCTACTATACTATATGGGCAGAAATGGCGTTTTTTACAATGTATTATATTACCATTGCTGCTACTTCAACACGTTTATATACCTTTTATTTTTTCTATGGATGTGTACTTTAATTTATTAATGTGCACTTGGATATTTTTTCAATATGTTAGTGCACTCTTTTTTGTTTGCCTTTCATTTTCACTGTGCTGTTACAATCTTCATTTCCCCACCGTCTGACGAACAGAGCATGTCTGATTCGGATTTAAGGTGCAGTGGTCATTTGCGATGTTGACGTGGTACTAACCACACATGTTGGCCCAGGGAAATGTCATTAGCATGCTGAGGCAGGAGAGACCTTTGGACTTGCACGGGCATGAGAGACAACACATTCCTCAGCAGCACTGCCTTTGTTTGCAGATGTACAATTTGTATCCAGAGGTGACAGTTTCTGTCAAATGCCTCCTATGGGGAAAACAAGTACTATTTCCAGACTACTTCAGCTTGCTAGTATCCACAAGAGCAGATGACATTGTCATGACATCATGTTAACATATAAAGCAGCCATTGTTATGGTATGTATTTTAGCCTCATATTCCATCTACTGTATGCTACCTCTATAGTTGAATTGAAAACCACAACACAAGTTCCCAACAGTTAACTTCTGACTAAGACAAACCTACACCACAGCATTGCAGCAAACACGATCCAAAGGATAACTCATTCTGAGTCTCAAAGCTTGTTTTGTCTACAAATAATGTGAAATCCTCTGCTTCTTTGTCCTCCACCCATTTCGCAGGGCACGGTGCCAGAGCAGTGGATGTGAGCACACAGGGCCAGTGTCTGCTGAATACAGTGCGGCTGACAGATAGTGCTAGCGCTAACCGAGGCAGGTAGCGTGTGCATAGCCTGAGGAGAAACATCCTGCGCGAGAGAAAGGCATCCAGAGAAAAGGACAGGAGGAGCTGCTACAATGTCAAATAGTACGACTGACGGCGGCGAGGCCCTCTTTAGGTTACACTGCGCAGCCTGAGCAAGTGATGTATGAGTGAGAAACACGTAGTTACATGACACTCGTGGTTTTAAATTGACTGACACATTTTGAAGTGACAACGTACAGCCAAGCCCTGACAAGAGCTTTGAGGGGTGACTCATCTTTCTCGAAACATGTGTAGTTCAACGTTTAGGGGAGCAGGAAGAAGAAGAAGGAAGGGAGCGGAGAAGAAGTATGTTTAGGTGTTAAAGACAAGAGAGGTCCCTGTGTTTGGTAAAAACACTTCAATTGACTTTCCTTCTTGTTTGTAATTTGCATTCAGACCGGATGATTTACCTTATCTTAACATCTTCCAGAAGAGCTGGCTCCGTGTTTTATTGCCTTGTCTTACATTAAGTAGAGAAGCAAAGCCATTTGTTCTCACATGTCTGACAAGCTGGCAGAATCCTCAAATCATCCTCTCTCCTATAATTACTATGCCTTTATTTATTTTTTTAACCTGCCTCTTGAAGAAAATGCACCTTTCCACAAATGACATCCTGCATGGCCTGCGGTGTGGTGTGACTTCAAATGTGAACCACCTGGCTCACCCCACGGGATGACCAACTGCACGACATCTGTGGCCTCTGTCAGCACGCTGTCTATACTGCCAGCAGTGTCTCAGTAACACACTGAAGGAACCAGGAGGTGACGAGGTGTCAAGAATCTTAAAGAGAGGGATATTCACCATGATTTATTTATTCATCTGCTTATCCGCCCAGTGTTCAATCCGATTGGTACTGTACCATGATTGAATCGAACAGCAATGATTGAGGATAAAGCGGAAGACAGCAGGAAAAGTCAGCCTTATGGTTGATGACAGACTCAGCTGAGCATGCATTACGCGCTGGGACGGGTAAATTGTGCTCTACAGACAGGAAAACAGTCCTTTTGCCTGCTGCTGTAATGCAGACAATTTGCTACTGACAATGACATGGATCAAAAACATGTTGAGGATATTTAACATACATAATGTGATTCTCAAACTTTTTTCAATAATGTACCCCCTTTGAAAAAAAAATGCAGCCAATGCTGATCAGCGCAAACACTATTTGTTAGGGAAGAAAAGCCTATATAAAGAGGTACAGTACAGCCTTGCACCATCAGTGTCTGATTTATTAAAACAACAACATTGTAACTGAGAAACACTTAAATGCTACATTTCAAATGTTTACAATCCATCACTAAATTCATGGTAAACCCATTTTAATATCATGCAATAACGCTAAGATGACATTAGCTGCATTGAACTGATCTTTTTAATAAGTTGTACTTACAATGTAGTGAAACATGGGCTTGTGCTTCACTGAGGATCTTTGTCATTCTGACAGGGAGGCAACTGCAGTTATTACACTTCGCGTTTTGAAATATGTTTAACTCTAGTCTATTAATATAAAACGCACGCTGCTCAAACTTTGTTACTTTTCCTAAAATTGGTATTTTTTTCATTAACATAAAATAAATCTCAAGTACCCCCTGAAGTACTCCAACGTACCCCTAGGGGTCCGCGTACCCCCATTTGAGATGAATGGATAGGATGGCACTCTAAATCTTAATTGCAATGTTCTTGCAAAGTACTCCATTTCTAAACGATACTACTTTACATCAACCCTAAACTACTACATGTGTCATCTCAGACTGCAAACCCTAAACTAGTTTATTCGATTTGACATGTTTTTTTTCTCAATTCATGGATGGCCTGCGAAAGCACACAGTAACGGCACGTTTGACTACATTCATAATAAAGCACAAATGGCACATCATCTAAAAAGTAAAAAACAAGGGGTGATAGAACTGGCAGACTGGCGCAACAGCATGTGGTAACTCGTGAGGAAAACATTTATGTCATTTTCATAACATCATACGTCACTTATGGGGACCAGAGATCATTTACAAATGTGATGAGTGCACCTCTGACTCCCTGGTTTTGTGAGGGATTTAGGTTATTCTGGGGCATACTTATGGCAAGTGGCATTCCAAGCACGGGCTGAAAGTCATAAACAAAAGCCTGGAGGAGAGACTTCAGTCTGCTGGGGGTGTCTGTCTCTCTGGCTAGCAGTTTTATTGAGCGCTGTGTCCCAATCTTCTCCTTCTGCCAGGATTACAGTCATCAGGCTTTGACTGACATCCGCACATCCCAGCCCTACGGAGAGCGGACGGACAGGCTTAAAAAAGTAATGTTAACGTATTTGAGCGGGGTTCATGGGAAGGCAGGAGGACACTGCAGCCTTAAGGAAGGAACCATTTTACCTCTTGCTTGCCCTTTGAGACAGTATATAAGAGTTGCAAAGACATTGTACTGAAGGTTTGTGGAGCTTTTGTGTCATAAGAGTTGAGTTATTACATATTGCTTGTGTGCTGTAGCTACATTGCTACAAGCCACCTAGCCTAACTTGTTCCAACACACCACACTTCACCACCCACCATGACCTCAAAAAGGGTGGGGAAGCCTACAAGAGGCACCAGATCGCTGACTTTAAAAAGCGAGACTCCTGGCAAACTGTTGATTAGATAAGCATAGGACAAATTGAAAGCATCTTTATAGACACTAGTATCATAATTCATTGTAGCTGAGCAAGCATAACTATACTTTATTTTAGTTTCTATAGTCCCTCACTCAGTGTAAATAAACCTGCCCTCAACACACTGAATACAAGCAGAAGATGAGTCTGGTATTCCCCATCAGCTACCAGTTATAATGATCGGTCTAATGGAAGTGGATTGTGGGGATTGCACATCAATAATGAGGCCTGCGGCTGCAGTATTTCCATTTGATGTCAGAGGTGTGACATATTGGACATGTGAGTAGATTCAGCTACCAGCTCTGGAGCCATGGTTCTAAACAGAATGTGGTCAGTGCAATGCCACCACAGTAACTCACTACTGCATGCCGTCATTAATAACATAACAGTATGTATTGCAAAGATGATATATATATATCATAGCAACCTATTATAACACTTTCCCCCTAATGGATTTTTTTAATTAGAATTTACTTGGAGGCAGTTATTGTTAACAGTAAAGACAGAATACTGACAAGGCCTTCCCAGCTCGGACAAAATGAAACACTTCGACTGTATACTATTTAAAACACGGTGTCCATTTGAAAACTGCCACATAGCTGTCTGTCACCCCTCCTCACTGCCTCCACCCATCCAGTGAACCTCTGCTGTGGTGAGCAGTGCATACGCAGCTGCTTCTTAGGCCTTTTGTGGCTGAGTTTAAGCTCTGAATGCATTTTAATATGAATAGAGCAACTCAGTACGATTACAATAAATTACCACAGGAAAACAGCTTTGCCCTTGACTGTCAGAGTTCCAGCCACTGCACTGACTTCAAAGGATGGAGGCTCCTTCTGGATTGCCATTGACCCCTGACATTACTCATCGCAATGCAGACTCGTCATCCTCAGCTCAATGCATAGAGCATAGTACTAACATAGTCCTTTGAAATCTTGGTGATAGGGTGGTCTATAATGGCTCTCATAAAACTGTGCTTCCTGCTCAATTATGGCTGACTTTTCCTGACATGGCATAACCCTCCCTACCCCTCCCCCTCCATTTCCTGTCCCTCCTTCCTTTACTGTCAAATTAGAGTAAAGATGCCTTAGACACAAACAGCATACAATGTATGGTAAATTGAAAACTATAAAAAGATGTATTAAGCACTAAATATATCTGGCAATCTGTTCCCATCTGCTAAACAAGTGTGTGGTATGCAAGCATTTTCACACATCTACCTGCAGGAGAGCGGCTGTTGCTGGATTATGTTGCTAATCCATGTCTTATCTCAGGGGGTCCTTAGTGGGGTGGTGGGTGGACAATGAATCCATAACGACCTTTTTAGAAATGAATGGTATGTTCCTCTGCTCACTGTGAGTCCGTAACAGAAGGGATTTCCACGAGAGGCTATTGGCAAAGTAAAGTCACTGCCTCGTCACAATTACTTTAGCAATTTGCAATTCTCCACCACTGCATCTGTGTTTGCACACTACTAATGACAGGAGAGGATATTGCTGTTCGACTGTACTAATGTGTTATCATTACGATGACAAATGACATTGATAAGATGCTGAAATGCAGTCTCCCTAGCCATATTCATAACAGACACATAGCTTTAGCATTGACTGTCAACATTCCTTTCTACGAAACACTGACATTTTTGTCCCAGAGGTGCCTGAAAACATCCACGGTGAAAGTGGCTGAAGTTTTTGATTATGAAAAATGGTCCCACATAAAGGACTCAGTGTTTTGCATGGGTGCTTCCATTAGGAAATTGCAGTGAATTTGAGCAGGGGAAACACATATCTGTGTTCCCTGGTCAGCCTTCGTTACAAGGGCTTATAACAATGTGGGAAAGTATTACGCATCTGTATTTGCAGGCAGGCCACTCTGGTTATTTGCCTAACAAATGACTGGTAGAGATTGTTGTGTACATGTACGTGTGTGTGATTCCTACCAAATCTCTCCCGTGTACTGGCTGAATGCATGAAACTAGACAAAACAAATGAAGATCAAAGCACTTGTAATTAAACTATTTTTGGAGGTTGTTGGCTTCATACATTCCTGAAAGCACTTGCCTTTTGCTGTACAGAAAGTAATCTATGAGTAACAGTTGAATTAAATCATGGTTGTACTACCTGTTTAGACGGATCTTCCAGTTGACTGAAGCCTTGCAGGGCTCTCACTGAGGAATGCTATGCATGACTACTTAAATGTGTAGATGGGCCCACTGCAGCTCAGGAGCACATTCTCACTTATTCATAGCTCTAAACTGAAAAGTCCACATGGATCTTTTAACATTTTACATCTTATTTTGTATGAATAAAGTTATGCTTGTTTTCAAGATGGCAAACTTGACATTGTTTTTCAGTCTCATCTTTCTTATGAAGGCAAAATGCACCTGCAAATATATCACTGAGTAAGGGTTCAGAAAGTATAAAGTTGTGTTCAACATCTGCCAACATGTTACACGACACAGGCAAAGCCTAAGAACAGTATAGTATCCTGTTCAGTTAAAACAATGGTTCTGCTAGTTGATTTCAAGTTTTTTCGAACTGTTAAAGTCGTGTTATGACGCAGTTGTTAAACTAAGAAAAGAAGGTACAGAAATTAGATGACATTGTTGGCAACTTTGTGTTAACTGAGGCGCCACGTTATAGCAATCTCTTAATGTAGCGTTTTAACAAAAATAGACTTATTTGACTGATAACGCAAAAGTATACACTTGACATGACTTTGTATCAATCATGTAGCCAAACGTAGCTGCTCACATTAACTTACTGTTAGCAAACAGTTTCAAAAACGTTTTCAGAAACTTAGAAAAATGTCCTCAACTCACCATTTTATGACTTTTTCCAGAAAAATAACCTTATCCTTTCGCAGAAACAGGGAGTAAGTGTTAAACGTGGTGCATCTCTGACTTCTTCACAACTTAAAACACATCAAAACACATCCAGTGCTCGCTCAGTGTCCTTCTTTTAACTTTACTCTCATCGATGCAAACTGACTCCATCCATGAACACCCTTTACCTCCTCCAAGCAGCTGATTGGTCGACGAGTCAACATAGTCCGGCTGTGATTGGCTGGACACAACGTCACTCAAAATTCCAACGTCTTCTCCGGTAGGATCGGCTAGGGATCACTGAGGAGTTCCCAAACGGCCACGTGACTTGTGAGGTGGCTTCCTTTAAAACAGCTGTCCGGAGATGATGTTGGAAACATTTTCTTAGTTCAAAGAAATTAACTTTTTCAGGAGCTTTGCTTGTAAAATATGTGCGTTTCCATTGTCACTCTCCCTTCTATATTGTGATGGAGACACAGCCAAGTTTGTTAATACTTTTCATTATCACCAATATTGTTGGAAAGAAACCAAGTAGTCTGCTTTGTAACAAAACCCTTTTAAAAAGGTTGCAATACAATACATTTTAGGCTGGAAGAAACAGATTTCTGGTAAAATGGGAAAAACTGTCACACAAAGTTAATTACTCCTATTCTGCCACCTAGAGGCGGATGCTCCACTGCAGTGAAACTTTGCCCTTTTTCCATCATGGAGTAAACAGACATCCCCTGACTACATTAAGGGACATTTAATGGATATTTCAAATCATATTTAATGCAGGACATTTACTGTACTGATACACTGTTTGTGAAGTTGTGTAAATGTTAATAGATTGAGCAGATTATCTCCTGTTAATGTTGCTTTGACGACCCCCAGTCTGGTAACCACTGCTCTATTGCACAACCCTAATAAGGAAGAAAACCACGAGACACAATGCTGTTTGAGAGCCAACCATTTATTTTGTCACTCAAATTAACTCATGTTATTGCATTTCCCAACACAGACAGGATGTTAAAACTTAGAGCTCCCAGGAAAACCTCCACCCATCTCATAATGTTAATATTATTTCACAACAAATGAAAAGGTGAAGTGAAAATCAAACACTCTTCGATATTAGTAATGTTTTAGTAATAATATAGTAAGATCACATGTACAAAACACTCCATTCAAAAGGATAGAATGTGTAGCTTCCTCTCCATCGTCCTGAGGCAGATTACAGTTATTTGCATCATTTCGATGAGCTAAACTCCGCTTCATACTTCTCAGGTTCAACTCAAGGTGTTGCTTAATACTGTAAAGCTGTTACTTTTGAACATAGATTCATACTTAGGGTAAACATTATATGTCTATAATTCTTCCGAGTATAAACAAACGTACATATGAGCTAGAGTGGGGCCTCTGACAAAATTGTGAGACATTTTTGCTGTTTTGAGTGAACCAAACGAAGCTTCTGATGCCAGAGATACGACAATGGACAATCCGAACACACCATGCCAACGATCCCAGTACAATGAGGCTATTGTGTGAAAAACAAAAACATCTTCCTGAATTCTTATTTTGCATAAGTAGAAATAACACTTGTCTTGATCAGGATCAACATTAGCTAATCCTTAACACCGGTCATGCATTTCAACATCAAATCTCAATTGTGAACAAAAAATGGAGTGGGCCAGTCCTTCAAAAGGCGGTAAATATTTCCCTCTCTTCTGAGGGAGGACTCCCAGTGCAGAAGCACCAGTAAATGGACTGATGCAATTGTCCACTTCGTATGTAATAGCTGCAGCGAGTAGCTTATAGAACCCCATTGTTTAAACGTAACTAATGTTCTTTCCTACTCTGCCAAATCAGCACCAAAGGGCAATGTATTAAAATGTCCTCATGATTAATGGGGGGTTCTTGTCCCCACAGAACTTATTATTGAGTGTCTGTTGTTATTATTAGCATCAGACAAAAAGCTGTCAGTAGTCAAAGATATATATATATATTGTGCAATATCGGCTGTAAATATTTAAATACTGCATGTGTTAAAGGAGACATGTCATGGCCATTTCCACTGATCATAATTCCATTGTTGAGGTCTACTAGAATAGATTTATATTGTGCAATTTTCCAAACTCACATTGGTTTCTCATACAGCATACACTACGTGTATTCACTGAATTTCACTCTCTGCCTTTAATGGCTCGTTGTAGCTCCAATAGCTCCAGCCCCCACCATCCCTGTGAGCACAGTGTGCTCTGATTGGTCGGGACGTTGTGAATCGCGCTGAGCTCAGTGGAGGTATCATTTCCTTATTTAGCGATACAGAGCGAAACACAGCCAAACTCATCCTGAGCACACACAAACTCACAGCCGAAGTAAAAACAATATGTGTGGCTTGATATTGGGAGGTTGCCCACAGTATTGAGTATGTAAGTTGCTTTGGATAAAAGCGTCTAACAAGTGACATGTAATGTAATATTGAGTAAGAAAAAGGTTGATAAACGCAGAGAGAATTTCGCCGCGATCCCAACTGTCTGTTATCAGCCTGCACAGGAAGGAGAAATGAGCAGAGCTGCCTGCACTGAGTGTGTGTGTGAGGAAGTCCGTGGATTGGTCAATTTGGACCAATCAGCAGGGGCTTAACGTAACGGCTCCACGGATTGGTCCATTTAGTTCCGGGTACGTGCTTACGTAATCTCGTACCCGGAAGAATGAAATGGATGATGACGTTTCACCAACGAGGCATTTTTGGGGGGTATTTTCTGTGTTAGAGTTTTACTCGCTACAGGGTGTACTTTGAGGGGTTTGACTCTGCACACCGTTTACATGAATAAAAACATTCATAACACACAAGGGGACGGGTACTAACTGGACAAGCATGACATGGGCCCTTTAAGACTCCTGTCTGTACAAGCTTCAATTTGTAAGGTTGTGCTCCTGCATGGCTCTTGTAAAAAGGTGTCATGATTATTTTATTGTAAATAAATAAATAAATAATCAATAACATCATTTGTAAACTGGATATTTTCCAACCCAGTGTTCTGAAGTTGATAAAGTAAACTAGCAGGGTCCTTTCCTACTGCCCCATATAACCAAACCTAATGACATCTTATCAAAAATAATCCAACAACAAAGTAAAGCCCGAGGGAAGACAATGTAGCAACGTTTAACAAAATAGTTCCAGACATGGTTAAACTGTAGGGGCCTTTCGAATCACAAAAGTAATTGATGTGACATTTCCAGATTGGAAAGCTATGTCTTTTTCATAATCATTTGCAAATACTGTAAGGAACTGCTGGTGTTTCACCAAAGGTCAAGAGACATAATGATGATAATGATGTCCTGAATTATTCAGTTGTTTTGAAAAGATTCTGTCCGGTGCTTGCTTAGACATAATGAGAAATATACTCTCTTGTCCCGACCTTGCACATATCAGTCAGTCTGCATGCACTATAAAAAAAACCTGTCTTGTATATTTTGTTCTGGGCTCACTTGCTAGACTGAGGCTGCGGCCACACGAGGACGAAAACGGCTAAACGCATAGGATTAACGCAAACGCAAACAAGCTTCCGTCCACACGCAATAGTTATCCGGATAGTGTCTGTCCACACGAGACCGCTCCGTTTAGCTCCAACCGCTGGAGAAGCTGCAGTACATATGCAGGAGCCTGTACGTGGCGCTGTAACTTCCTCCACAAAAGCAGCGAAGAAGCATGGTTGTCATGGTTGCCCTTCTGTTTATTCTCCGCGGTGGGGGCCGAGGGAACCGGGCAGAGTTTTTTGCCAGTCAACGTGTATTAAAGTTTAAATCTTCAGGACAAAATTATAAAAGTGCCGGTCAAAGGTCTTCTTTGTTATTTATTGAGCTTTAAAACAAATGAATAACGACTCTATATAATATAATAATAAAATACACGGAGCCTCTCTCTTTCCTCCCTCTCTTCGGACAGCGTCAGTGTCTGTCTCATGCAGCAGCTGATCCAGTAATGAGTGACCCGGCCGACAGTAAAAATAAACATATTTATAACTAGTTTAGGGAGTTTGAGAGGTAATTAAAATAGCTAAGGGTGATGATCTGCCTTGAAGAGTGTGTCTTGCTGCAGCGGGAGGAGCTGCAGGTGAGCAGAGCTGCGTGTCTCCGTCCTGTCAGATTAGACTTCACTCGCGTTTAGGTCCATATCGAGAGAAAGATAAATAATCTGAATTCAGGGTGCAGTTTACTTTGACGCGGGGGTGAGCAGCAGAGGTGGGGAGAGGCGGGGCTATTGCCTCATCATTATTGCTGTAGATGTTGCACAAACAACTGTAGCATGGTCAATAGCGTCCGGAGCACGATAGCAACTCTGCGATCCGCCATTGTTGTTGTTGTTGGTGGCGAAACACTTCAGCACTGGCGCGGGGTAAGCGGAGGTGAGCAGAAGAGGTGGGGAGAGGCGGGGCTATTGCGCAATCACTATCAGTGATCTGAAAATGTTCGGATAGGGCGTACACACGGAGCCGTTTGACCCCCCCAGAGAGTTGCGTATGCATTTCTATCCACCTTGGGACCCGTTATCGTTTCCTCAGTCGTTTAGTGCCGTATTCGGTCGTCCTCGTGTGGCCGAACGGTCTATATGACACTAAACAGTAACGCAAACGACCAAATTCGTCCTCGTGTGGCCGCAGCCTGAAGGTCCATCCTCAGATGTTAAATTCAACTTACATTGTTGACTTTGTGCTTTGCAATACTGAAATTGCTCCCACAAAAGCATTATAAAACAACAATCCATCAAGTTCTCGCCGCTCTCAAAGTAACTTCACACATCACTCGAAACGGAAAAAATATAGCATCTTCAGAAAATATCCTCGGTGGTGCCCATTAGCTGGCGTGGGGTTTTACAGGAGCTTCAGAGCGACCCTCCATGGCGCTGTTTACAAGGGCCGGCTTGTTTCCAAAGTTCCAGTCCACAGGGTTGAGCAGCTGCATGGTCTTCTTGTGCGTCCAGATGGGGTTGAGGACGCACGTGAGCAGAGCGAGGCCGATGAAGAAGAGGAGGAGTAAGGGCGTGGCCATATGGGTTCTGAGGTCGCTCCAGTGGGTAAAAGTCACCCACCACATGTGGTATGTGAGCACCATGCGACAGTGGAAAGTGTGGATCATCACCCACTGGTTGGCTCTCCAAAGCAGGGTGCGAGCCCAGCCAGCCTATCAGGGAAGAGAGACAATTATATTAACAACATTGTAACTTCGGTTTACTGAAATCAGATCTGTGAGTAGGAGGAACAGAGAAAGATAAGGTAGTGGCTCAATCTTTTTTTAGTAGAACTTCCTCTTTCTAAGAATTTGGACCTTTATCTGTTGATCTGAAACCTTGTGAGACTTCCTGTGTTAGTTGAGAAGAATCTATGAGAGCATGTCTATGTTAATTATTTTCCATATCCCTGCTGATTATATTAACTTCAATGTGATCACGGGCGATCGCAGACCACAAATACCTGTGACTAGTAATTTGTCCAGAGAATGAATGCCAATTGTCCGTTATACATAATTTAGAATCAGTAATATTTTTGTATATCAATTAGACACCGATTCATTTTGTATTGTATAATAATTCTCATGTTACATTTTTGTATTATTGTTTTACAAATTCAAAATAAATCAAATCAAAATTGTAACCTTTCCCCACCAGATATTAGTGGGTTTTTCATACAGTGAGAAAAGGGTTTAACAACTAGAGCCCATTGAACCAAACAATCATTTGGTTACTGCAATTTTTCTAAAATGAGATGAGGGAAGGATGCCATGTATGGAGCAAAGTAACTCCAGTAAGTCTTGAAGAACCCAATACACAACCCTGTCTCCTAAAAATTACGTTGCCACAGAACTAAACTGCATTCTCAATTACGTTTAGCAAGAAACGTATTTTCTCCTACGTTACGTTCGTTATGAACGTATCTCAAATACGTTTATTTTCTACATATCTTTGCCATTTATTGTCTTGCTTATAATAATGATAATAGTCATTTATAAATATCATTTTAGAGCACACATTTGAAATCAGTAGGCGAGGCTGTAATTTCTCCAGCTGTTACTCTCATGAGCGAGGCAGAAAATAATAGTTTTTAACATGCCAAAAAGCTGCCGTGTTGTTTATTGCACCTCAAACATTAAAACAAATCCAGAGTTACGTGTTTCTGTACTTCCTCTAAGAAGAAAGGACAGTAACAGAAGATCTCTGTGGCTTCAGGCTTGATCGCCATTCAAATGACAGCGTTGGTTTCCCCAAAAGTGGGCGGGGCTGTAAAGTGACATTTTATTCTCATTTTATTATTCAAAACCATTCTATTTATTCTAACGTAAATTACATGCCAGTGTTTTATGTTTTTATTTTAAATCATATAATGTCAGACTTTTTTTCCCGTCTGTGAGGAAAAGAAATGGGGCTCAGAGCCACAAAATACTGAAATCTGTATTTTTGAAAATCTTTTTTTCTTTATTTACTCAACAATAACACACAATTATCCTTGTTTTTATTTATTCGTTTAATTCTATAATCTTGGGCTTTTTAGCCGTAAATAAAGTCACCGCAAACAGACGTAAGCCCATAAGGGACATTTTGAGGATACACACAAACCCACTGAACAGATTACCCAAGATCCTCAGCTTGAAGCTCGTTAATTGGATGTTTAGCCGCAATGCATGTTGGGATATGATGTTAATGCGATATGATATCCGAAAAAAATAATAATAATACTTTATTCCGAGTGTTCTTGCTTTTCTCTTTGGAAGTCATCACATAACGGCATTGTAATACACAGTTCGGCTGCATTAAATATTACACATCTGCTGTAGTTCTTTATTTATAGAGCCCTGAGGAGAAGACTTCTGGACAAACAGGAGAACTGCCGCCAAAACTGAATATGTGACGTGGATCATAAATATATCAACAATTAAACAACACCTTGCATTTCTTTTCACAAAATACATCTCCTTGCAGTATCAATACTAATTCAGCTGACTTTTATATTTGATCCAATTGGTAGATAGGTTACATTTACACCATAAAGGTGCACAACTGATAGAAAAGGACTGAGTTGAGAGAATAGTCAGGGAATTTGGGTGATGGGAGACACATCTATGGAATCACAATTTCAATAGCTTACCATTAATATGCCTTTGTCTGTGATGTTTTACAAATCAGATGTTTTACAAATCAGATATTAATGTGTATAAGTAAAGCATGAGAAATAGTATAGCAATATCCTGTAAAAGTATGTAAAAACATGAACAAAACTACACATCCTCAGATGTTATACATACATAAGTGTCCTAATTAGTGCTGTCAGTCGATTAAAATATTTAATCGCATGATTGTCCATAGTTAATCGCACATTTTTTATCTGTTCTAAATGTACCTTAGAGGAAAAGTTTTTAATACTCTTATCGACATATGAGTGGACAAATATGCTTTATGCTAATGTTTATTATCATTTGAACAATGACAAATATTCTCATGAATATTAAACACAACAACCTGGAACCTCTCTCATTCAATACAAATGGGGGGGGGGGTGTGTGTGTGTGTGTGTGTGTGTGAGCTATGTGCAACTCAAGGCATATGCTCGAACGGGAGCTGCCTGGACGCTGCAATCATGTTGCTGCAATGATGAGTGTGCTGACTTCTCCAATGTCCCGCTGTCTGGCTTCCTGCATCAAGTCAAGTGCTCGGCGCAGTTGTGGCGAAATGTCGCTCCACTGTTCATTTAAACAGCTCCTTATATCCGTTAGCGCAGCTAGCTAGCACCAGATGCTAACAACAACAACAACAAGCACGTAAGGTCTCTCTCTCGCTCGCTTGGACCACATTACACACACCCTCCCGGTCCTCCCGATGGCCAGTCGGTGCCTGCCGGTGAGCGTGGAAGTGCGGTCTGCCACAAGCAGGCGGCAGGAGCGGGGCTGTCAGCAGATGGTATTTTAAACTCGATGCGCTCTGAAACTACGGGGCGGCCGAGGAAAAAAAATACACATGCGTTAATCGCGTTAAAATAATTAGTGGCGGTAATTTGTTTTTGCGTTAACGCGTTATTAACGCGTTAACTTGACAGCCCTAGTCCTAATACAAAGTTATTATTAGTATGCTGTGTGTACCTTGTGTGCACCGCCTAGTGGTTAAAGCACGTTATTGAATTATTTTTGTTGAATAATGTTATTTTTGTTGAATAATGTTATTTGATGAAAAAAATATTAAGAGTACATACTTTCATAGGGGGAAAGTAGAAGGTCTGTGATAGAAATATAGAATATAAAAAATCAAGAAGATACTGTAAGTGATCTCTACAATAAAACAGTTTAGTGCACGATGTACAAAGATATTAATAGGAGGATGTGCAAAACAGACAAACTAATTAACCTCTATTTAAACATTAAATAATACTTTAGGTTAAGGTCTTCTTTCAAATAAGAAAAAAACGTATCTATCTACAGATAAATATTAAGCCTGACAAAGTACTTAACGTCTAATATATTGCTTTCCTGCAATGTTAACTATGTTGAAGCTCTTATTTTAACTGATATTATACACATTAATTATACTCTTATGTAGTAGATAGTATAAGAAATGTGCAGAATATGACAGTTTAATGGTGGAGGTACACACATATTGATAGATGTCTTGTAATTAACTATTAGTAGAGAATAACGAGTAATTAATATACTTTATAGAGATCTGCAGATAAATGTTTAGTCTTCTCAAGCACCAACTATCAAATATCTCGCCTGATTGTTGGCACTTGACAATCACCTTTCCCTGAATTTTACTCAGGTGTAACTAAAGTCTGATTTAAGGGTTGTTTATATTTCACATCATTAATCAGAATCTGCAGAGTTACTAAAGTAAATGTAGTGGAGTAAAAATACCAGGTTAACCTCTGAATTGTAGTGGAGTAGAATATATATTAATGCTGCCCATTATGGATACAAGCGATTTTCACCCATGTAGTAATTACATGTTTTAAATGTGTACACACCAATGTGTTTCCTATCACCTAAACCTCCAGGGCTGTACACAGTTTAATACTGTCAACTTCTAATTTTTGGAAAAACGAAAACGTCTTTTAAATCTACAATTCCCAGTAGAGATGTGCCATAGAGAACATGTTGCGAAACACAATAGCCAGCATGTGTAGTTCTGGGGGGGCGTTCGAGTCCAGTTTTGAATAGTCTGCCGTGGTTTCGTTCTATTTCAAAGAGCTTGACGCTCGGCGTAACCTTGGCGCACTGCCACTCCAACATCCAATCACAGAGCTTGAAGATTAATCACGGGGTTTGTTAACGGGACTGTAGTCCCAAACGATAGCTGGGGATTATGGGTAGTGTAGTGTCTTCGGCCATCCTAAACTGAAATGTTTTTCGGATATCATATCGCATTAACAACACCACATCTGGCGTCACAGAGATCTTCTGTTACTGTCCTTTCTTCTTAGAGGAAGTAGAGAAACACGTAACTGGATTTGTTTTAACGTTTGAGGCACAATAAACGACACAGCAGCTTGTTGGCATGTTAAAAACTATTATTTTCTGCCTCGCTCATGAGAGTAACAGCTGGCAAAATGACAGCCTCGTCTACTGATTTCAAATGTGTGCTCTAAAATGATATTTATAAATGACTATTATCATTATTATAAGCAAGACAATAAATAGCAAAGATATGTAGAAAATAAACGTATTTAAGATACGTTCATAACAAACGTAACGTGGGAGAAAATATGTTTCTAGAAGATATGTAGAAAATAAACGTATTTGAGATACGTTCATAACGAACGTAACGTGGGAGAAAATACGTTTCTTGCTTAACGTAATTGAGAATGCAGTTTAGTTCTGTGGGAACGTAATATTTAGGAGACAGGGTTGCAATACACCAACAGGTCCCTACCTTCAGTAACATCCAGGATATACATGTGAAAGGCGTGCTCATCTCCAGCAGCAGTGTAACCATCGGCAGGAAGTGGCCCACTGAATCACACACCACCGCTCCTGCGTACCCTGACAGGGCAAAGAAGTGGTGTGTCGCCAGTGGCAGATCAAATGACCGAAACGCCACACTGGAAGCATGAAGAGCTACATTCTCAAACACAAAGAAGCCTGTGGCTGTGAGGACGTTGAACCAGGACCAGTCTTCCTGTCCTCTCACTTTGTCTCTTGTTAATGCAGAGTCCTCAGTCAGGCACCTGAGACCCACTACAGTGCTCTGGATGCCAAAGGCTCCCCGAGTTGCAGCCAGGTTCCAGAAGACTTTCTCCTTAGCTATCAGGGACTTGTAGGTGCTGGAAAAGGCCACAGACAGGAGGTGGGAGAGGAGGAATATCCCTGCATAGAAGCCAAAGCCTAGGCCAATAAGGTGAAGGCGGTAGTCCCAAGAGAAGTACTCTGCACTGGGATGGGGGAGAGGGCTGGGCTGTTGGTCAGGATCCATGATGTTTGAGGGAGGGGCTCAGCTGAAGGTGAGGCTGGTAGGTGCATGATATGTGGGTCACCTGCATGACAACAGAGAACACACACATTACATACATTACTATAGCTAGAAACAGAGGCTCCATTTAGTAACACGACTGTGTAAATGTTTCATATAAAACGACTTTGTTCAGCTTTAATGAACCTTAAACAGTTATGAGAGAACTTTGTCTGCACTCGGTAATAACAACCAATTCGACACCAACTACAATGTATCGCTTTATTAGTTTAACGCTAGACCAAACTTTAAGTCCCTTTAAAACATGAGGAGTCAGTCAGTTTTAACCCAAACATACAGTTACCGTGTTGTGAAGTTAGCACGAAGTTTACGACGAGTAACACGTGTGACTTAGTTGGTTTAAAGCAAACGAAATACTAATATGGCCAAAGCAGTCATTGTTACTCACCACACACTAGTCAGCGGACATCATCCAGAACATATTCAGCAGAGGAGTTCCCACTGAACACGGTGTCCCGGTGCTTTGTGTGTTCGTGCAGTTTCCACAATACACATCACGATCATACGACTTCAATTTGGTCATATGACTTGCAAACAGGAAGTGACGCCCACTTTAAACATCCGGACATCCCATTGGTCAATACATGTCTTCCGCTAAGGGAGAACCCCATCCTATTGGTTATCTCCTGACTCGAATTGTGTCCATGAAGTGTGGTTTGTCTCTGTTATAAAACCAAACATTGTATTTACACATTACCAATGCTCAGGAAATAAACAAAGTTAATAGCAAAGATAGATAAAAAAAATCTGATTATATATAGTCACGTAATACAATAGAAGGAAAACAAATATATGAAACATTTTTCAATAAATATGTAGGGGGTACTTATTTAAAATGATTATCATTTGATATTTCTGACCTTCATGCGCAGGAAATGGTGAAGCTTTTTTTTTCTCATATGCACTGAGCAGGAATCAATGTACACATTTGGCATGTTGCCATAGTGATATAACACACATTCACACATAAAGATAACCACATAACTGATGGAGGAAACCCACAGGGACACAACATGCATATTCACATACAAAGGAGCTGGTGGAAACAGGACCCTGTTGTGATGTGCTCCAGCTCCACCACTCAAACACCATCATAAAAAAGCTGGTGACCTTACGAGGCTACTGATTTGCTCTCAGTCAGTTATCTGAGACACAGTATCTGTAATGTTTATGTGATCGGCAGTGGCTCAGTCAGTAAGGGATTGGACAGTGAGCCGCCGGTTCAAGTCCCCGACCAGACCTAAATATGGAGTGTGGACTGCTACTTGGAGAGGTCCCAGTTCACCTCCTTCCCTGTCGTAGTGCCCTTGAGCAAGGCACCGGACAACCCCCTTCCCTCACTCCCATTGCTCCCCGGGCGTTGTGCAATAGCTGCCCACTAGTATTTCACTGTGTGTGCTGTGTGCTCTGCATGTGTGACCATTAAAGAGGGTTTCATCCCTCCCAATATTATTATTATTATTATTATTTTCTTCTTCCCACTGAAAAAGGTTGAGGTTTTTTAGCCATGTCCACTCCCACAACTGTTAGGAAATGTTGATAAGGTTTCCCAACCAGGGCCTCAATCCCTGGAAAATCTATTGACCGTAACTATCAAAGACATCACTCCCTGCTATGGGGGCAGGCCTTCCAACAAGGCAGCACTTATTACACTTTGTGTATCAGTAAAAAGTAATAAAAGGAAGAAATAGTGATAAAAAGTAAAAACAAACATCTGTAAATTGATCAACCCATGCATTTCTCTCTTTGTCCAACAGGGGGTATTCTTGCCTTGTATTTGAGACTGAGAGAAGGATGAGATCTATCTAATGTTTGAATGGAAATGCCCTAACCCTATTAATGAATGACTGACTGATTGCTAATCTACTTTTATGACATCTCCAATAAGATCAAAACAGGAAGATTCGTTATTGTTGTTAAATGATTTGCATCTTCCTGCTAGATATACGGAATAGGAGCAATTACAGCTCGACAAAGACATGTCGGTGAAAAAATGCAATCATTTGTCTGATTCACCAATAATGCAATGTTGTTCTTGTCAGCTAAGCATGGATGCATCATATTGAGAAGGACTATTCACATCCAACTTGTCTAATTTTGTATTTGTCGGATTTGATTTGATGGTGTCTTGAGTGATATTATATTTTATTCATGCCTTAATTATACTTTTCAGTGCCTTGACAATATGAAATAAAACATTTGTGCTTCATTCATTCATTTTTTCACTAATTGTTATGTTTTACTCGTATTGGCAGAGCAGTAAACAGGCACCACACAAACAAACATTTTTTCAAACTTTTTCTTCAAAAAATTTAATTGCAGTATTATTTACACTGGATGACCTCAGCAATGACCAAACTACTCAAAGAGGCAAAAGTCTTTCAATAGCTCAGCTAGGTAAGAACGGAGGAACAGGATGCATTTGTTGTTGCAAACTACTTAAATAATACAAAAATAACCCAATGATACATTAACTTGCACTGAAGTAACTCACATTTAAAAATGCACATGTGATTGACTTAAATAAATACATAACATATCAGTGGGACAGTGTTGTAATTTCAAACGAAAGAAAAGCCTACATTCAGAATCAGTATTTCGCATGCCATCATATCAGCTTGTAAAAAAACAAAACAAAGTAAAAACGACAACAAAACATGAGCAAATGCAGAAAATAGTAATGTTTCAATGAAGCATATATTATATATTTATATATCTATATATATTTCTTTACAAATAATGAATATTTGGCATTATATTCATCTTAACTATAGATATGATATACAAGAGATGAAAATAGTTTTAGCTAAACGACTACCTTTTTAATTTGTATCTAGTAATTATAGAGTTTCACATTCCAAGTTCAAGGAAGTGTTGTATCAGTCAGTGAGTCCGACACTTCTTTCAACAGCATGGTTACGAAAAATGTTCCCTTGAAATATTTCACATCACGGGTTCAAGATTTAAAAGCAGACAGTAGACAGTCGCACCATAAGTAGAGCCACAGATGAAATGATAGAAATATGCGGTTGGAAATAGGAAAATGTGGGCGATGGCAGAAAATGATTTGCTTACTTATAATTCGATGGATGATAATGTGGCTGTGTAGAGTAACACTTTTACAGTATGCTGGATAAGTAAAAAAAGATGGCACTTGTAGTTATTTGCTGCCCTCGTGATTAAATGTGACACTTTTCTTCCCTTGGGGTTTTCACATTTTTGTGATTTTGGTGGAGCTGTTAAATTACCATCATCTCACCACAGTCACGATTAAATCCTCTAATGCTCACAGTATCAGGCGCACCACACAAGCCTACATAAAACACCAACTTTAGTACGTTTCAAGGAAATCCAAGATCACTTTGTTATGGGAGTCCTTTTTAGCTGTGCATGTGTGTTCATATCTACTTGAATGAAGTGTGAGGAAGTTCAAATCTTTTCATAGATGAAAAAGTTAACTGTGAGACAAACTTGACCCAGCCATTATAGCTGAGAGAGTTTGTGAGAAAAAGGCTTGGAAGGAGTCTCAGGGGTACCAAAGTAATATTTTCTTTTCCACAAAGGGAAGGTCCTTAAACTAACTTAACAGCTCTTACTTACACTGCACACATCCTGTTCAACATTCTTCGCTCCCCCTTGACTACTGGAACTGAGTTATGTTAATTATGTGGATGACTCTTCAACTAAACCAAGTTTTTCCTCACAGCCCTGATCAAGTTGCATAAAGGAGAAACTTCCTGTTATACTTGTAGTGCTGATGCTTAAGTTCTACAGTATAGGCCACTATTCAGTAATACATTTATCAACACAAGCTTTAAAGGGCCTCAGAGGCTGCTTGCTTGATCTCGCCAAGGACCCGAAAATATTACATAAGCGGCTTTGCTTAGTCAAAGGCAGGCGAAAAAATTCCCGGCACAGCGCCTATGCGATCGTCACAGAACAGCCTTCCAGCTACACAACAGCAGCAGTTTGGGGCTCAGCGCGGCACTCTCGTCTCCTCTAAGCCAGCATATGTCAGGCCGTGTCTGTCTCTCGGCCGTCTGCCTGCCACTGTGGCAACAGCAGGGGAACGTCTCTGCTCTGCCAACTGCCTGGCATCACATACCCCAACGCTTTCCAGAAACACACTGTCATACTGTTAAAGGTCCCTGCCTCTGCAATGAAAAAAACCCAACAGATTTAAGGATGGGTGTGCTTTAAAAGAAATGTGTAATCTAGCGATGGGCTTCTAAAAGCCACATCTTTAATTGAAGTAGTGCACTGCATATTTGAAATACTATCTCTGACTTTGGTTACTTGGTGAATTGTTGGACTGAGTATACTTGTTGGCTCTCTGAAATGTATTGTCTGAGCTCTGCTACAAGAATTTATATTTAAACGATGTCTCACGCATCATGATATGGTGAATGTAAGTAAAACACACTGAGAGCCTGAATTCTCACACAGTGAGTCCTGCATATGATCAAAACATCGGAATGTATTTGAAAAATAAATACAATTTGTGGCACAAAAAAAAGAGTTATTATAATGTATGGTTCAGTAACCAAAATATGTTTTCATATTTGTTACCAATATGACCAATAAAGACTCCGGTCTAAAGGCCCATAACTTCAGGTTTCCACTTTTACATCACGTATCATGACAGATAGCACCAGTTATTCGTATATCCATTGCTAAATGTGTGTATGTCTACCCTTGCTAAATTCTTATTAGCAACTGGCTTAATTGAAATTGGTGATTTACTAAATCGCACCATAAAAACTGTCAAAAAGGTCTAAGCTAGTAAGCATTTAGTATTTAAAATAGAAATGTGTTTCCGAGTTAGCAGTATTTGCTGGCTGGCAATATCTGACTATGCTAAGTATCAATTTAGCCAACAAGTTATGCTAACTATTATTATTAGCCGGCACGTTATTAGCATACGATTATTAAATGTGAGATGTGTTGTGTTATTTCTATGACCTTAAAAATGTTAATATTTGACCTTATTGATAGAAGACATTGAAGACATTTGATATTAAGTATTTTACTACTCAAGCTCAATGTGTGTGTATGTTACCAAGCTAAAATGTGCTTGCCATTTGGTTCAGCTATAGGTTGGGCTAGTTACACGAGCCAGTTAGTATATGCAAGTAGTTTGTGTGTAACTAATTACAAACAAGATTTGTTTGTGAAGTCAACTTGTTTTAATATAATATATATAATAATATAATCACTTAGCCCTGTGTGTAGGCTAAGGTTGAACTTAAGAGGAGGTGGAGCAATTGACTATGATCTCAAAACTATGATGGGATTCAAAGTCAAATGTATCAAACTAATCCATCATATTGTGACACAACATCCCACACTGGTCTGCACAGCCACAGACAATACCTTATTCCTTATGTGTTTCAACAAACTTGTGATGTTTAAGTTATTCGGGACTTGCTGCTCGCATCATTTTAGCTTCATTCATTTCCAACCTTGCCCGGATTATGATAGTTCTTCAGGGGACTTTTATCTACACAGAACCTTTCAAGGAATATGAAGATTACAAATCACTTCTTGGGTGACTGAAAGTCATAAGCAGATATTTTGTTTAGGTTTTGGCAGTTTTCCTATCACTCCTGATGAACTGTGGCTGAGACTTGAAAGGGCCTGAGAGAGGTTTATTAGATGAAAATACAGCAGTTTTGTTTTTTGTTCAAGTGATATTTGCAACAAATCTAGACTTGTCTCAAGCAATAGAGAGAGCAGACAAGAAGTGAACATGAGAACAAAAATAAAATAAAAGATGAATATTCTTCCCGCTCACAATTCAAAAATACAACAGTACTATTGTGAATGTGGGTATGTACATTTCCCTTGGAAATAGAGAGAATTGTAATAAGTGCATAAGTGCATTTGTCAACACATTTTGATCTAAGGAGTTACACAAACCTTCATAGTTTTTTTTCTACTGCATCGACAGAATGAAAATGTTGGCACAAGACTTGCATGTTTTCAGCTTCAAGTAAATGTCGATATTAGAAAGTTGGCAATGAGATATATAGGAACGTTTTTTGAGATGTGCATGTTGATGAGCTGACAGATGTAGTCCTTCCACCAATCCAGACCGAGAAAAAACGTTTGACCACAACCAGATTGAGTAGAAAGCTGCATTTTTCAACACTGACCAGTCCAGAGCTTATAAGGGCTGCCTGAATAACCTTGAGTGGGTGATCAGTGCCACATGCACGTAGTTGAGGTATTTCAAGCATTGGCACTTTTCAAAGTGTTTGAACTTACAACAATTTTGTGATATCTAGCTTGTAATTAACATTTACCCCCCAAAAAAGACCAGAGAAACAAAACAAAATGAAAGATTATTGAAAAATACTGAAGGGTTAACTCACTTTGACAATTTTTGAACTTTAAATAAATTATACTTTCTCTCATTTACTCGTTTTAGCTCAAAGGCCTGGTTGCTGGTAGGTTTTCAAAGCTGCACTTTTTAAATGGCACTTTGCAAAATGCTGAAAAACTACAGCCTTACCCATCCAGGACATTGGATGAGAGAGTGTGTAGGCTGGGGATCACAATGCCCAGCAAACCAAGGAGAAACCCAACCAACCCATGTCAGACATACATTTCTGCTAACACTTATCCTGGCAATGGGAGAAGAGGCTCGGCACATCCTACAGACCAATGGGGTTGGCGATGGGCTCTGAGGATGGCTATTGAGATCAGACAACAGATGAAGAAAGGAAGAGTAGAGAGAGTAGCAGTCTAGAAAAAAGGCTAGTTTTAAAGTTGTTTGAACGTGGGCGCAGGGAGATGCGTCGACCCTGGACCCCGCCTCTTTAAAGTCTAGTCTGAGCCTCGGGAATATAGATCTCGATGCTGTCTGCTCGCTCCGAGGCTGAGTTCTGCCGGAAGGAGGACGCACGCTTGCATGCCATGAGCCGCCGCCGGGCCTCCTGCCGCCCCCGGTCCGGGAGGTCCAGGGATTTATCCCGTGTCACCAAACTCCTCTGTCGAATTGTCTTCTTTGGTACAGGAGCCGGTGGCTTTAGGAAGAACAGAGGATGATTAAGGGGGACAGCAGTGATCAAAAAACACCAACAAACCCAAGTGTTGAAGATTTGTATGCAGCCTTGTTGGCATGTTTTGATCTGATCACAAACAAAGGTGACATGTAAGGTTGCCAACTGTCTCAAAAGCCTGGAAAAGAAGGCATAATTATGTATTTATTTAATAATTCCTGTTACACATGGTTATCATTCTGTCAGTGATTTATCCATGTTGTTGTATTCAATGATGATTTGAAGATTGGATTTTGAAAAATGCTTTTGTTGGATTTCTTTTGTTATCTGGACTCTGGTTTTCATGATTTTCTTTTAACCCAAGGCTGCTTGGGAATAGTCAAATTGAAGTCCCAATAATAGTCATTTCTTTCACATACAGTAGACAAAGAATTGGACACTTTGGAAGTCCTTATAAATATATTTGTGGTTAGGGAGTATTTAAAGAGTGTGGCTGAAAAGGAAGCAGCAACAATCTTCCATAAAAGTAGAACAACATTGAAAAACTATTTCTGGTTTTGCAAATAAAAATAAGAAAATGTAGATATTTAATATGCATAGAAAATATAAAAGGTTGTATTGATACGAAGGTCAACAGATTTAAAGTAGTCATTGACTTGTACATGTGTGGTGTGGATAGATAGAGTTGATAAAAAAGCTAAAAGTCTTGCTTACATACATTTTTTTGATAACCCTTGAAAACTGACAGCGACCCACCCTTTTTCTACCCTTCTCCCTGCTTATAATTTGTTGTATAGTCCCTAATATAACATTTTCAATCAAGTTAATTTTAATTAAAGAAGGATCAGGGCCTAGCGCATTCTTATTTTTTATGCTACTATCGGGTGTGATTGAATCAGTAATGAAATACTTGGTACATACGGCTTGTTTGAGTTCAGTGTAGGGGGGATCCCTCACCTTCTTCTCCGGACTCTCTAAAACCCTCCAGTTGTTGTTCTTGATCTGCTGCAGCTGGTCAAACTTCATGGTGACGTCGTCGATGGAGAGCTGCAGGAGGTCCCAGAACCCGGCCAGGTCCTGAGAGGTGGGCCGCGGCATCGCACTGGGGTCCTACAAGGGAAGGAAGTGGGGAGAGATCCAACAAAGGCAACATTATTGTCGATTAAAGAAGTTAAGAGCCAGATTGTTGGTTCAGTGCCTGCGGTCCAACATCCAGTCACTGCACTTCAGTTTAGATCCACTAGATGTCCTTATCACTCATCAAACAGGCATGAATGCCAGTTTTAGGGATTATAGTAAAAATGAGGGATCACAACTTGTGAAAGAGTGCAGTCCTTTTTTATATTTGCATGATTGAGATCAGAAATAATAAAAAGCCTTTGTTAGTTCAGTCCTTTTCCTCCCTCAACAAGATATTGAGTGTTGCCTCATTGTGTCTATAATAAACATAGGAATGCAATCAGCTGATGTTGAGTAAGACGTGTTACCAGAGAGACTAAACCCACCTGTGGTACCAGTTGCTTTATGCACTCTCAAGGTAAAAAATAAAACAGCAGAAAACAGAAATACGTGTGATTTGAGGTGTGATTAAGGGCTTTCCCGCAAAATGTTCAAAGCATTTATATGCAGAAAACTTTGTCTGTGATTCACGTTTTGTTGAAAAACGAATTTGTTACTAAACATTTAATATTAAAATGGTGCAGCTATCCAAATAAAATGCGACATTTCAATGGGAAACGGGTTCTCTCCTCAAAGCATGGACTAATTTGAAGCTTTATGTATGATTTATGGACATCTAAGAGGCAAAATTGACAAAAAACAAACAAAGCTGTTTTTAGATAAACGTTAATACCTTAATTAAGACCTCTGGGTCGGCTTCAGTCCGCTGAGTGTTTGTTTATTTACCCGATCTTTTCCTATGCACCTACTGTTTGTGGTTCATGCACACAAAGCTTTAATTATAGCGTAATCATACTTGAAATGTACTTCAAAACGTTTTTGTGATTTAGAAATGAATTGTAATACAGCTAAATGGCATATTTATAAATCCATGTTTGCTATGGGGGGTAGAGTTGTATAATAGTGTTTGGAAGTTGTACGTTATAGTTTATAGTTTCTCCCAGTCCGTCTGGAGCCAGCAGAATCTGCACCTCCAGCTGTGATGTGACGTGTCGATCACCTCGGAGACATTTCCCACGCTCACAAATCTCATGACATTTAGATTAGGTGGCTGCTGAAGGGTGCTGCTGTCTTGTTCCAATAGATTTACAGTACGATGGTATGTACTATGTACTATGCTACATTTATGGTTGACATATTTCATATGTTTTTATCCTTTGCTATCAACTGGTTCTTTCTGCATCACAATGTGTCATCAGCTCCTTCTGCACTACCATACCACTAAGAAGAAATACATGAGGGAGATGCAAGCAAGACCCTCCCATAATAGTGACTAATATAGAACTCAAATATTCATGATCCTGAAATTTTTTTTTTTACTGGCAGACCTTTAATTCATCTTTATCCCTTAATAAACCATTACATCAGATCATCTTAGCAAAAGGATGCATATGCATATTACACTGTGTCAGTGATATTAAAGTATACAGTAACCTCATTTTACTTTCTCATAAGGCCTGATTCAAATCCTCTAAAGTTGCTAAATGTTCCCATAGAGAGCCACAGTTTTACTTTGATACTACGCATTATGGGATTAGTATAATTCTCCTTTCTTCAGCAAATACCTAGTCAAAAGTACTGCAGATTTGAAATATCAGAGTGTCCATCATGTAAGGTAAGCTGGGAGCAGAATGCATTTCTGTTATCTGTAATTACCGAGGGAGAGCCTCAGCACTTCATCAGCTTTATTCTGACCCTATGATGGTCTGCAAACTGTCTCAGAAGTGTTCAGATATACACAGCTGGCAGCTTCAAGAGGAGTCGGTGAGTTTTAAGCCCTGGCTGTGACGGTGTGTGTGTGTGTGTGTGTGTGTGTGTGTGTGTGTGTGTGTGTGTGTGTGTGTGTGTGTGTGTGTGTGTGTGCGTGTGTGTGTGTGTAATCCTGCACACTGTTTGTCTCGCGTTTAGAGCATTTTTCAATCAAGCTTAATAAAAGTGTATCCAGGTTTAGAGAAATTAGACCTCTCTTTAAGCTTTGTGGGCACTTATTTAACAGACAAAGCCATAGCATGAAGTTAATACTGTATGTGCATTTGTCGTGTGGAGAAATGCTCCATCTTTCACTGTGTGTGAATGGGGTACACATTTGTTCCTGAATATATACAATCATGTAATTTCCCCACATTAACACAACTATCTTTTGCAATACAAGTTGTCTGAAATGTTGTGTTTAGCTATGTGCTAATTGCATACATTTCAGAAAACATAAATCTGAACATTGGAAAAAGCCAGGTTCAAACTTCTACTTGTATGTCATTTTTGGATAAGAGCTCAAGGAAAGCGCTCTATTAATTACTCTTTGATAATATATATAAAATAACTGTGCATATAGGAGCTACTGAAGTGGAGATTTCTGACGCTGAGTATGTTGGTTTAGAAAAAACAACCTTTCAAGCTATGTATTGTATCATTTCAAACATTTCGTAAGACACTACAGGGGACTAGGGTTAAAAAACAGTACTGATAGATATCACCCTAAAACTTCCCCAGTTGTTCACTTACATTACAACTATTTATCACCCCGAAAAGTGATGTGCAACAAATAGATATCATGCGTGGGGACTTATATATCTGGACACATACAGCAAATAGACAAAGTTAGTCAAATAAACTCCTAAAAATGACAAAAAAGCTTCGACCCTAGAAGTCGACCAATCGAAACACAATGTTTTGCCTTTAGTGTCTCACGTTCAGTGGGACAAAGCACCGAGCTGAGTCTAAAAGGCCGGTTCACTGCATCAAATCCCTGAGCAGTTCGCCCTCCCCTGAATGAGCCATTTCTGCTGCACATTGCAAAACAGGCAATCTTACATCTTTCACAACTCCGCACCAACTTTGAATGACATATTGTGTTCCTGCTCAGATCAATAAAACGAGTTGTGAACAGTGCAAGTAAAACATGAGGCAGAAATCTCTGTGTGTTCCTGCTCAGCTGATCAAAAGAGCGGCCGATGTTTGGATGTTTAGGTCCATTTAAACTCAAATGTCTGTCCTTCACTCTGAGGACAAAGCTGCCTTCAAAAACACACCTGTCCATACGTAACATTCAGGTCACATATACATGTGTTAAATGGCTATTGATTCTCAGTGTTGTAGCTTTCCACAATCAATGATGTTCAGGGCGTATTGGAGCACACTGAAAGTCTGAGAACAAATACAGAGGAAGGAGTGGAGAACTGTTTCTAATTATACAAGTTAATTTCACACTGTTTGTGGACTGTTATGCTTTGTTCACTCTTCAGCGGTGTCAGACACATTTTTCGTACTCACTTCAAATTCAGATTTGATGTTTTATGATATTTGCAAATAGAGAAAAACGGCTAATGGAGTCTCATTATTTGAATTCTGATCCGGAGCTGACAAATGGCGTAGAAAACTGGATTTGACCTACATGTGACATTAATGCTAAAAAATGAAGTTTTTATGTGTGGCCATGAAAATAACTAAATCTGACTTTTCTACTACGACTGGGAAGTGGTTCATATTGTATTGCATTTGTAAGTGGTTTGATAATGAAAGTGGCAGCTGGTTCCTTTCTCCCACATTTACTCCCTTTAATTTTAATGTTACCTACTTTTTATTTGTATTATTATATATTATTATATATCTTGATAAAAATCTGATTTTATTTGTTACTTATTTTATTAATATACATATGTTTCTTTTTTATCATACATTTTTTATTGCAACATCTTCAATTTACAACACAGTACAGAAGACAATTCACGTTGCACAACATTTTGGATTAATTCAATCCCATCCCTCTATCCTACATCCCACCCACCTACCCACCCACTCCATCGCCCACCCATCTCCATCTGTAAGGGTAGTAATAACCTTCCCCCAAAAGTGTAATACTCCTGGACACTCCCATACAACATGTAAGAAAGAGCCAATGGTTCCCTGGTGACGAAAGGAACAATACAGGTCAGGTGCCAATCCAATTCTGTGTACATATGTTTCTATAAATATTATACATCATTATTATTCATATTTTTCTCTCTTCCCTTACACACATAAGTCACACTAAGATGTTAATATTCAACTTATTTTTACAAATATTTTAATCAATGTTTGTTGCGTCTGTAAAGTTACTACTGTTGTTTCTAGTTTTAACAATAACAAAGCACAAATTAATCTGCAATAAATTAAGAGTCTTAAAACTACTAGCATGAAGAACAACACAGATGTAGGAAGAAAAACAGTTCTAATAAATCTTAGAACACACACACAGTCTCTCTTTGATGGGTTTCTTACCAAGTTTTGCTGACACAGCCAGTAGAACTGCTGGAATTTCTGAGACATGAGCAGCTGAGCGCTTCCCACCGCACTTCGGATTTTGCCTAGGACTTAAACACACAAACAAAAAAATCCATCTTTCCATCATCCTTCACAAGAGAAGCCCTAAATCCGACATATGTGAAGCTTTCAGGTAACACTCACTCTCCTCCGTCAGGTCGTTCTCCTCAGCCTCGGCCTCCATCTCCTTACACCAGCCCTCGATCCTCTTGGTCTCTGTGTGCAGCAGCTGCATGAACCAGCTCCCGTCCCTCCTCAGGGAGGGGGGCACCCTGCCAGACTCGCCCGGTGAAGCCACGCTCACCCTCGGGGAGGGGGGCTCCAGCTGCCAGGGGGCCTCGCTGGTGGTCTCCCTGGGGCTGGCGGGTTCAGCGGGGGTACGGTAATCTTCGCGGTAGCTGAAGAGCCCCTGGGTACGTACAGTCCGTACCGCCCCGCACTGGCTGGGCGTGCTGGGCTCCGAGTGTCGCTGGAAGCCCCCACCGAACTGCAGACCCTTGTCCTCCATGGTGGGGAAGCCCTCCAGCTCCATGTCGGCCTGCACACCAGCAGTCACACTGTTGGAGCGCTTGAACCTGCCCTGTCTGAGGTAGAAAGACGAAGATGTATGCACACAGACATTTACACACCGGCCAAATTGGCAAATAATGGCTGAGAGCAAACATTGAGTTCCTCTGATGAGCTTCAAGTCCCAGAACTATTATCTCACCCTTTCTTATTGTCCTCCACCTGGATCCCAACGGAGTGGTACTCCCGCAAACCTTTGCTTTCAGATTCAGAGTCTGTGGCTGCTTCCACCTAATGTGAAGAAATGATACAAACCAACAGTGCTTCTCATTACGTGAGCTTCCATTCTCCAGTGCTTCTGGGCTTATTGCTGTGGGACTGGATGGAGCACCTGAACTGTACACGGCCTGTCAGAAAGTAAACACTGTATGACTTATGGAGGCAGCAAAGGTAACGTGACTAAGAGGTTTCCTGCAGAGAATTTGAGGTTTCTACAGAAGTGAATACAAAAAAACGAGATAAAAGAGGAACTGCTAGTTGTTATAATGCACACTATACAGTATAATATCTCAAAAATATAATTTAAAGGTGACCTATCATGCAAAATGCACTTTTGCACGTCTTTTATACATGAATATGTGTCCCCGATGTGTCAGGGAACTCACCAAGTTTCAGAAAACACAACCCTCTCTTTTCCTCCATACCCAAATCTCTAAAAACGGGACTGCAACGGATCTGATACAGATTTGAAATATCTCTGACGTCAGAAACAAGGAGCTCCGCCTATATGGGCAACTCTCCACCTATCAGGGGAATGGGGGGTTGGGTCGAGACCGCTCGAAAGCGCTGGAGACGCTGTAGTATATATGCCAGGCCTGTAAGTGGCGCTGTAGTTACAGAATCAGCCCTTGCAAAAACAGTGCTGGAATAGAGCAAATAGAGCGAAATGAGGCATGGCTAAAATGCATGATCTGTTTGGTATTTTGAAAAAAAAACTTCACAGGCATGTTTTGTATAGGTATGGCCCTACAATATATTATTCAAATATAGCATGATAGGTCCACTTTAAGTGTTAATTGTTCACAGTTGACTGACATTTGTAGAAATATTATATTATAGTGCTACAGTGCTGTGTTGAAAGTGATAACCTGAGGGCTTCACATGCATGATGTTACAAGTTAAGGTCATATGATTTTACACATCACAGTGTGAGAAAAAGTTTTTAGAGAGTACTTGTCCATGGACAAGTGAGTTTGGCAATTTACTTGTCCGAATACATTTTTCACTTGTCCAGAATGGACAAAAATTGGGGCCACTGGAATCTTCTTCTTCGTCATCGTATTTTACATTTTCCCACGGTTTTTACGACACAGCTAACGTAAGTGAGCGGTAAGATTTTACTGCATCACACAAAGGGTTGGGTATCGTTTGGATTTTAACGATTCCGATTCTGCTTTTCGATTCCGGTTATTTTCGGTTCTCGGTTCCAGTTCTTTGAGAGGGTAAATAAACAGTTGCTCACTGTTTGTAAAAGTAAATAAATAGAATTTTCATTTCAATAATGTACTTTCTATACCCTGCTTCATAAACAATACTGACATCCCTGTGCTCCTCCGAATCTGGGGGTCCGCTGATGTGAGGACAGCGCGAGGACACAGACAGGGAGGCTGCTTCACTTCATAAAGGAAATGGTGGTCAATATTAACAACTCAGGAGCTAAAACGCTGAATAACCTTCATTACGTGTTAGAGAAAGAACATAAGAAAGTTTGACAAAGATGAGGCTGTTAACGGGCAGCGCATCCGCTGTGTGTAGAAAGAGAGAGAGAGAGAGAGAGAGAGAGAGAGAGACAGACGCTGAGCTGCACCGTGCAGCGATCAGCTGATACGGAGCAGAGAGAGAGCTGCAGTCCGCGGGGCTCGGGGTTCGGCCTCGCCTCCTGTCCTCACAACTCTTATTAATCCCGGTACCGGACAATTGTTATTTGTTCCTACTCGGAACCGAGTTTTGCTTCCCAACCCTGCCACTGTGCTACACTTCCCGCTCCGCTCCGCCCCACCCCCGTCTAACTGTACAGAAAGCGGCGAGATGCATTTCCTTAGGAATCGACAAGCAGAACCGAAACTAACATTTCTAAACGAACAATGGCGGACACGTACAATTTGCGAATGAGTTCTGCCTTTTGTCAACTGAATTTATCAATAATTTGTCAATAAATCGGGGCGAAAAACGTCACTTGTCCGCCGGACAAGTCAATTGAAAGATCTACTTGTCCGATATTGTAAATAACACGTCCCGGACGGTGGGACGTGTACTTTTTCGCACACTGTCATCAAATATACAGAATACGGTACTTGTAGGAAAAAGGAACGTATGGAATATTTTTCTGTGCAATACATTTTATGAATAAAACTCTTTTCCCCCAGGAGACAGGACACTGTTATGTTAAAGCTGCACTCATCAGTATTTAATTATATGAACAATGGGTCAAATAACACAGCTGCAATAATGAACCTACAAAGAATTATAAGCGGACTCTTGATTTACCCTCAGCTTATGATGATATTTAGCGTCCTTATTGCATATTGCTTTGGTTTCACAGCCAATTAACTGTACTGCTTTGGTTTACTTACACCAATTGAATCAGCTTCCTTTCTGTAGATGGCCAGTGCTCTCAGTGACAAAGCTTTGATACAGCCGCGGTACGCTAGCTGCCCAGCGCTAAACATAGAGGACAATGTTAGCAACTAGCTTGTGAACACAGTACAAGCATTAACCCGCTGAAAAGCTAGATATGTTTTAGTTAAGGCAAAGGAAAAGCTAAAAGGAGAGGAAATATTACTCTAGTGGCCTGAAACTGACTTGAAAAAATGCTAAAGTTGATTCATGTCTGTTGCATGTGTAAATAGCTAACTGTTAGCTTGCTATTTCAAATGATAAACAAATACCTGGAACGCCCCCAAAAATGCTCAATACTTAAGGCAGATAATATGAATTATGAAGTTTCCAAGCTACTTGACAACACAGAGACAGATAGGGCAACATAAGTGGATATTATGGGCTGGACAGGTAGAACGACTGATGGTGATCCTTCTTGATCCTGCATGGCTGCGGTCCTGATCCAGAGCCTCTTTATCGCTCTCTGCACCACTCTCTACTCTCTGGAGACTCATGTTTTACTGTCTGTATGGAAGCCCTGTCATTCCTCAACATTGTTGCTATGCGTTTCCATCTGTCACTTTTTCTTTGTTTCTCCAATTGCTCATCTCTTTTCGCTTTCATTTCTTTGCTTTCAGTTCTCTGCTTTCAGTTCTCTCATTGTCTAGCCTTCACAATTTCCTGCTGGCTTACTGTCACAATATTTCCCTTTCTTTTGCGGACTTAAGTCTTTCCTTTTGAAATGCCCGCTTTTCTGTATCAGAAATGGCCTGCAAATGAGAAAGAGGATGGGACAGAGTGGTTGGATATTGAGATAGATGTATTACTGAAAAATACCTTGGTTCATTACCAAATACTTTCCAACAAATCCCATCAGCTGAATATATACTCCATGTTTTGTGCTAATTAGCACATTGTAATACCTTTGAGCTTAAGTACGGAGATGCTTGAAAAAAATATATAAATCCCTGCATTTCTATTTCCAGGATGATTGCATGAGCAGTCAATAAATGTCCATATGAGACCATTAGAAACATCTGGCATTCATACATTTTAATGTAACGTAATGAGCATGAAAGTGATTAAAACGCGCTCGTTCAAAGTATGGCGTCCATCTGTTGTGAGGAAGCGTCAACCCTAACTTTAGTGCGGTCATTACTGAAGCTGGGGAGTAACATATTTGAAGAGGTATTTTGTAATCTGTCAGGCTGTTAGTGGGGAGGAAATGAGTGTGGAGCTGCATGCTGAGGTGACCTCCATTACTCTTTGTAAGAAACAGAGCAAAGTCCACCTCATGAAAAGAGAATGAGTTTCATGTTGGTGATGGATGAGGTCTAAAGGAGGGCAACACATCCAGGAGGCGGTGAGATTTATGTCCCATAGGCTTAGCTACCCTGAAGATGTTTTGGTCTACCTACAAAGAGATATAGGCTGGTGTTCACATACACACTGCATTAGTAGCCACAGCGTCAGCACAGGTGTGGAAACTGTCAGAATCAGCAACAACTTGAACAGAGCGACCGTGCCTTTCATACGGAACACACAAACACCACCTGGTGACATTTCCCAGCCAATGGGAAAGGTTAAAAGCTTTGATTCCCCTCATTATGCAACCTCATTATGGCTCCCATTTTAACTGTTTTTGTAAATACATCAATTACTTCTCCAGAACACAAACATGTGTCTCAACTGAAGCAAAAGTGCACTGAGGCCAGCAATAAAGTACGGGAAGTCCGACAGCACCATGGCCACAAGGTCAAAGATCACAGATACGGTGGCCTCTAAGATAGTGGTGTCAAAAGGAAATGGAAAATCAATAAGAGGCAGTCTAATTCAGGTTAATTATACTTCCTGTAGTGGGTGAAGCAGGCTGATGTCCATGTAGCTGAACCTTTCTGTGATACAGAAAAATCTATATCTGAACTAACATGTGTCTGGTGCAACACATTATTGTCATCCCTTCCAAATCAGCAATTGATATTTTTTTTATATAAAATGGGAGGCAACTATATAGTAGTTTTATAAAGCAGCCGACACCCACCTGGACACGAAGAAACACTCAAACATGCTTCATTATTGCACACTTTTTGTTATTTATAAAGTTAATTATCATTATTTTTAAAAATATTTTAAATGGAGAAGTTATTTCAAAGACATGCCTCCAAATGCTTACAAACTCAACCAACCAAATTCTTATTCAAATAACTACATCTGAAATTAAACCAAAACATTGAGGAATAATGAAGAATGGTTTTATTTTCCAACATGAGGGTCTACAATTGTCAAAACTAAATATATTGAGAATAATTCCGGGATTTCTCCAACCCAAAAATACACCACATATGTTTTGACTATTGCTCTAACATGTTGATAAGTCATAACCTCAGAGTCCTCACTGTGTGTCAACATGTTGCTGCCCAGGAGCCCAGTCGGCTGTACCCCCTCACCTGCTCAGCTCTCTAAGCGCCCCTTTCCAGTTCCCAGACCACTTGACCCATATCACCTGCATATCTTTTCTACAGCATATACTTTATAGTGTTGCAGATCCCGTATTAGCTAGCCTTCCCTGACGACCTCCCAAACACCATTTCATTCATTCGTCACCACATAAGCTCACCTCCTTTTGTGACTTGTAAAATGAACACTTGTTGCATGTTGTTTCTTTTGCCTGTGCCGTCTACATGCTGCTTCCTGTCTCCCTGATCTACTGCTCTTTGACTCTTACTGTCAGTAGGAATTGTATCTGATAGTGAGAGAATGAGTGAGTGAGAAAGAGGGAAACATGAGAAAATGAATGAGCGTGCAATGAATTAGTGTTTTGCATTTGAGTGAGTGAATCACATGCATACATGAGGCGCGGAATTTATATAACACGGTATCTGCAAAAACTGCATTCACATTCCACATTCACCATGTGTTGGCGATAATTGATAATGACTCAGATACATGCTCTGTTGTGAGGTATCAGCATTTTAGTCTACTAATATATATAATATATTTAATATAAGCCCTTTGTGTCTTATAAACATAAGACACAAAGGGCTTATATTAAACACATGTATTTGGGTTTTAAATACATTTTTGTCACAAATTGAATTTTGTGAAGGCAACGTCTGACAGTCAATGCGATTCTGCGTAATTTGGGTATTAGCTCTATTGCCAGCCAAAGGACTTTCTTAATATTACCTGAGTCCCCAGTAATAACCTTTTAAAGGGTGCTTGATTTATTTGTGAAAACCGTGCAACTACATTCAGGTACCTTCAGAATGATATTAATGAAGTAGTCTGCTCTCTTTTCTTTAAATGTTTGAAAGGATTAAAGTTCACCATTGCCCCAGAGTTTGATTACATAGCGTAAAATACTGAGAATTCGGGGGAGAGATGAATTTAAGAAAGACGACTGTTAATGGGGCGAGAACTAAAATATATGGAGCAAGAAGAAATACAGAGAAGAAACATGACTACTCCCTACAGACAGAGCTATCGTAGATACCGACCAATGGTTTTCAAATTCTCAAATTCACAACAACTTTGAGATTTTGTTTTGATAAAACCCTCTAAATGTCCGAGAGGTGATGGTGTGACTTCCACAGATTCCTTACTCGTTGTTTTGTAACCTTTAGAAAGCACCTGGAGATCAACAACACCAGAACCCCAAGTAGTATCCGAGAATGTGGCAGACAAAGCCAAGATAAGATCACACAGAGTGGGAGGTGGACGGAGACAAAGAGAAAAATAGAGAGGAAAAAAAGAGAAAGGCAGAAGAAACTTGAATGTGGCGAGAAAGAGAAACGGGTACAGTAAACGGAGAGTGAGTGAATGAACCGTGGAGTGAACTTCCATTCACTAAAACCTGCTCTAGCATGAGTAGAATCTTAATTGACGGATTGCAGTAGGATGACTCACTATTGCTATTTTTAGCTGCTGAAAAGAGAACACTGTTTCAGAGTTGGATGTGTGTGTGTGAGTGGTCTGTAGCATTATACAATCATGCACAGGATGGAGTTGTATTAGATCCTATATTGGACAAAGATGGCAAAAGTACACACATCCTTTACTCAAGTAGAAGTACAGATACTCGTGTTTAAAAATACTCTGGTAAAAGTCGAAGTACTGACTAAACTTCTTTACTCAAGTAAAAGTAAAGAAGTATGGGCTTTAAAATGTAGTCAAGCAAAAAGTACCCATAACTACCAGCTGTTTTAAAGACTAACTGACCTCCCTGTATATTAATAGAACAATAATGTCATTGTTAGCTAATGAATGTTTCGATGCTGAACAACGGCAAAATGACAACGTTTTCATTGGTCCCTCTTGTTTAGAGAAGACCAGGAAATTATGGATGAAATCAATAGGCACGCAATGACTCTAAATAATAAGGATCACGCCACCAAACACAGATCAAAACTAAAGTAACCAGCCTGTTTTGAAAATGTAAGAAGTAGAAAGTACAGGTCTTTGTGTTAAAAATGTAAGAAGTCGTCAGAAAAATAAGTAGTGGAGTACTTACTACAGTAACGAAGTATTTGTACTCCACTACTTCCCACCTCTGATATTGGATCTTCCCATAAAGCACACCTAAAGAGACGTACTAACCTGTATTCCTATAGAAGATCTGGGGGTCTTCAGGTACTCTTCAGCCCTGGACACCAGGATGGCCTTGTCGCAGGTGAGCACCGAGCTGTGGCTGTCTGTGGACGGGTGTCGTTTTCCAGACATGACTCCGGCCGCCTCCATGGCGATGGTCACAGCCTTGGCGCTGTCCAGGCTGTCGTTGGAGTTGTAGAGGCCCCTGCCCGGGTTGAGCCCCAGGCAGAGGCCGTCAAGGGCCCACATGCCGCCGTGAGGGTGCCTCCCCTCGTGGTAGGCATCCTGGGTGGACTCGGTGCTGCTCTGGGCCGTGATGGAGATGAGGGGCTTGGAGGTGGTGCGGGGCGGGACCGGTGGAGGAGGGGTCTTCTTGTAGTTAGATGTGTAGGTGATGGCTGGAAAAGGTGGAAAGACACAATTAATCAAAAAGTCAATTTGAAAGGTCCCCTATTATACTGTTTTTCATCAATATATTATAGGTCTCAAATATATACAAAACATGTCATGAAGTGTTTGGCTCCAAGCAGATTCAGGTGATAATCTGGCTGGTGTTAACTTGGTTGGTGATTGGCTAATGGTTACACAAGCCAAAAAAATCGTTATGACATCATAAAGTGGACAAAATCCGATCAGCTCATTTCAGACATTCAACACCTATCAATCTCCTGAAAACTTAGGAGTATATCCTGTAAAATTGAAAAAGTGAAGAAAATTCCCAGTCATTCAGAGGAGTTTAGTATTAATCATAAATATAATCTCTGGTATTTGATATAATTATTTATAAATACTGAGTTATAAAGCTTCAAATCATATTGAAACTACCGCACACCCCAACGCCTCCTGTTAGTCATGAGCCTGACAGGATGATGCTGCCGATATTCTATTCATTATATCAAACTACAATTAATCAAGACCAAAACCTTCAATGCATTATTCTGTCTCTTAACACTTGTGCTTTTTCCTACTTTGTGTGTCACCAACATAACATCTCTCAAAGAAAGTAATTACAAAAAAGGCTGAATAATTTCCTTAAACTGCTGGGCAATCTTTTTTAGGTCACTGTACTCAATCAGGAATATATACTGGGTTTTCTTCGGAAGTGTTTCCTTGTACGATGTGAGGGTCTAAGGACAGAGGGTGTCGTATTGTCATACTGATATTCTGTACACACTGTGAAGACCACTGAGACAAATGTAACATTTGTGATATTGGGCTATATAAATAAACATTGATTGATTGATAGTGAATTTAATTGGGAATATGTTCAGCAGTTGAGTAATACACATTTAAATATTTAGTTAGAATTGTTGAAAGCACAATGGTGTATGTGGCTCCAAAAGCTGCACCACATGGTACCCAATTTGGCCCGCTGATGTTTTTTTTCCAGTATTATATAATTTCTTTAAAAGTTTTTGGACAACAATAGAGCTTCACGGCATGGAGATTTGTGTTATATCAGACTTTGGATACAAACACTTTACTTTCTTTTCATGGGATTTCTTAGTAAAATAAAATGTTATTTTATTATCAGACTTGTCTTTCAAACATCTGCCATCCAACCTCATGATTGATCATAGAGATTCCTTTCAACACAACATCTTAATATCAGTATATGGCAGAAACATCATGCATGCACTTAATATTCTACCCATTTGTCATATGACAACAAGCTGATAAACTACTCTCCAATGTTATTAGCAATTCATTTTATTGCTTAATTAACTTACTTGTATTACTTATATGTATTACTTGACATCATTAGCATATGTGTAGGCTAATATATTACAGTGATTATGATGGCACATTAGGCAGCAACACCATTTGTTTCACAGCTTGATTAAAAGTTTGTTGCTAAATATGGAACATTTATGGAAATCTGCTGATCAGCTTATTGATCCAAGCTGAGTCAGTACTCTGTTTCAGATATTGGCCTGTTTGAGGGGAAAAACACTTTGAGTGCTCAGATAAGTGAGGGAAAGGTTGAACATGTGGGCACAGTTTAAAAAGCTCTGATATGTTCTTGTAGAATAAGTGGATATCAGGGAACATTAAAGCCTCTGTGACATGAGACACTCAGACATGAACAACGGAAAAGAACCAGAGAACTTGTGTGGAGGATCCTGTTCTTTCATCTTCTTATTCTGTCCATTTCATGTCAGAAAGAAAGGGGATTACTTTCTTTCAAGTGTAAATGAGAATCTGGACTTAATCCATGGAGAGATGGACTTGAGGAACGGGTCATGAACGCCTTCTAAGCTTTGACGTGTCTTCTTTTGAAGGCTTTTAGAGAAAAGCTCAAGCACAAGCCTCGTTGAGTGTGTTTTGATCAAAGCTGCGAGTCTGCCAGATACCTTGAAGCTCAGAACAGCAGAAATAAAGAGCTGTAGAGGAAGAACAGTTAGTCATGCTGCAGGTTAAGTAATGGGTTATCGTTTTCCTCGAGAAAGAGGTAAACCGTGTTGAACTCAGTGTTTCTGTTTCTGTCTAACACATGCTTACATCACACAAAGCAATTAAGAATGTCCTTATGAGACCCAAAGGTGATCTATTTTGGGGTGTAACACGCAGGCTCCCAAATGTTCTGGTGTAAAATTGATAGCATTTCAGCCTAATTACGTTAGAAACAGCACCTTGTATAATAATAACACCAATTCACACTCGCAACACCTTTTGGCCTCTTTTTTAACCATGTTTTGTTTTTGTTTTTTAAATAGCTAGAGACGTCTGGTGTATGAAGAGTGTTCCGCTCCGGGGGCTTAATGACTCATGCTGCTGTCCATTCACAAAATGTGCTTCTGGTTGATGAAGAGATGCATTAGGGTAGAACAAGGAGGATGGGGCACGGAGAAATCTGTGGGAGGGAGAGAGGGTTTGTGTGTGTGTGTAGTAGAGAGCGACGATAAATCAGGGAGCGAGGAGGGTTCAAAGGAGGAAAGAGATGACCCATTCAGGGGGCATGATTCAGCAGGAGGACCAAAATAGAGCCATTATTAGCCAGTCGGTCGTGCAAAGGGGAGTCATAATTCTTGCTCGCATCTAGGCAGCGCAGTATTACTCAGCATTTAGATCTGAAGTGAACACAGACAGTGTTTGCCAGCGTGTCAACTGAAAGCCTTCATTACTGTATAACCAGATCATCAATTGTAATAGACGGTCAATTGTAACATTGTGGCGTACACCATGGTCAACCACGATTAATATTAAACAAGGAAACCACAGGGCCACAAAGCCCAAGGTTATCTGTGGTATTACTCACAGCAATTTCATTAATTTCATATTCTTGCAAACAGATAATGTTCTTCTTTATTACCTTATCTTGTTTTCACATTTCACAGCTTTTATCTGAACGATGCATGCCACTGCAAGGCCGACTGCACATGACTGGAGGAAAAATGCACGTAGATTTATTCAGACAGCAAAAACGATATCTTATTAAACGATGGTCAGATTAGGGACAAAGAAAAAATAAAATCTGATTATGTTCTTCAAACAAACACAACATTCATATTTAGAATACGACAAAACTAAATGTAACATTTATACATTCAGCAAATTGAATTGGGGTAAATGAGAAATTGAAACATTCACGATCTGGTTTCTTTTTTTTGTGGACAGACATTTTAACACACACCTTTTTTCCATAAACCTAATCAGGTGATTTTTGAATTCACAGCCTGAAACACAATAACCACGTTAATGTGAGTGTCTCACAGCGTACACCTGTTGCTTGTCCAATAGTCTTACAGTAAATGCAGTTTTCTGGAGACATTGGCAAACTACCTATTCTTTCTAAAGAAAATATGAGACAGTTATAACAGTATTAAACAGTTTGAATGGCCAATAGGCCTTTAAAGTATCTCCATGACAGCAACATTTTTTCTTTTGGTTTCAGGGAACATTATGTACAGTGAGTGCAGTTTAGAAGAAGTGTTTTAAATATATCAGCATACTCCATTTAATCGCTCTCTCTCAAACGCACGCACACACACGCACACACAAGTACAAACAATCACCACTGTGCCAGTGAGTCTGATTAATGTGAGACACAAACAAAGTGATTCAACCACTCCATCTCTGTTAGGAGCTCTCCATCTATCAGGCCTGGCTGGTATGCTAACATGGGGGACTCGGGGGTGGAGTGGGGTGGGGGGTATTTTGCTGAGTGACACATCGTTAAGAGTCTTTCTTCCCGATTGGATTCATCACTGTAAAGGAAATGCAGCAGTTTGTTTTGCAGCAGGCTTTTAAGGATATGTAAATGATCTGGAGCGAGGGAGGGAGAGGAAGATGGATTGGTTAACTCCATTATGGGCCCTGAGTGTTGCAGACAGATACAATAAAGAATGCATATAATAATAGCAAACAAAAGATAAGAGAAATCTGAGTGATTAATCCAACTCACTCAATGATGAATCACTGAGAAAACAAACAAACAACACACTATTGTAGAAAAAAATACTCATTTCACGGCAAGTTTCTTTGATACGTAGATTCATGGACGTTCTTTTGTCCGCCTGTAACGCCAGATGTATATTTTCCTGCTGTTCATGGAGTCCCCTCCTACTGACCCATCTGCTTGTCACCAGTTAGATGCATGTCACTGTGGACTTAACCTCACCCAGCATGAAAACAAATCAGCTTCCTCTCGACTAGAATGCACAAGGAAAACTATAGGTTACTTACGTAACCCCAGTACTCAGAGTAACATGAAGTGAGATGTCTCACTATGGCAGGGATCACCAACTACATTTGTCCAAAGGCCAAAATGTATCCAATAGACACAATCGCGGGCCAGTGATTTTTATATAGTCCACAATGCTAGTGGAGCACGCTCAGGTACTGCGGACCTTTAATTTATTATCTGAAACGATGTAATAACTTTTAAAACTTGTTCCAGTCACTTGCCCCATGCATTCAGCAGCAGCAGGCCATTCACTTTGATTTGATCCCGTTATGAAATGTCATCATTTCGACAATAAAGAAATGCTACATAAACGTTATCTTGCACATTTTATCTAACCATCTCCGTTTCTAACTTTCAATACATTTTAAAAGAGATCTCTCTCTCTCACTGCGTGCGGGGGCGGGGCCTCACAGACACGCTGCACCTCTCTCTCGCTCAACAGACACGCTGCAGCGCTGTGCAGTGTGCACACAGTTCTGCCGGTAATGAATATTACATTTTGTGAGGAAACTTTGCCACTAATAATTCCAATAAGTATTCCACAATGTATTCACTTCAGGTTTATGAAAGTAACTGTAATCAGATTACTCGTTTTTGAAATGTAACGCCAGCTGAATACAGTTAGCCTACTTGATTTTTATATTCTGCGTAACGCCGTTACATGTATTCCGTTACAACCCAACCCTGCTTCTAGGCTACTGTCCCGCAGCTCCTGCCTCTCTGTTGGACTCCGTCGCAGCGGGGCTACTGCTGCGGAGCGCACAAAGCAGACTCTTCACAACGAATGGTCACTTCTTCTTGAAGGCAGGGAAGGTTTCGCAGTACACAGTCTACTGTCCCGCAGCTGCTGCCTCTCTGTTGGACTCCGGTACTGCACCTTACTCACGACGTTGTAAAAAATAATAATGGGTGGGAGGTGAACGCCAGTCACCCCCGTCGTGCGGGCCGGATGAGAATGTCTGGCGGGCCGGATGTGGCCTGCGGGCCGCCAGTTGGTGGTCACTGCACTATGGGATGCGCCTCATCGCGGAGCAAACAGAAGCATCAATCTCATTACGCCAATCCTGATTGGCTGGTGATCTTGACGTCAGCATCAGGGAAAATCACCCCCTATAAGTAGCTTGCGCCACAACGCATGCGTCATTCAAAATAAGCACCTCTTCTCGCTTCACCATAGCAAGGAGGGCCGTCTGGTGAGACATCTCACTTCATGTTACTCTGAGTACTGGGGTTACGTAAGTAACCTATAGTTCTCATTCATAACACTCCGTTCGATGTCTCACTATGGGATATTGTAGCTCCCGTATTGCCAGACGAGCTTATCTCGAAAATCACCGATCAACCAGAATTTAACAGGTAGAGTCCTGACTCAACAAGGTGCCCAGCACTGCTCGGGCCACGCTTGGAGCGGAGACGTCTAGCCTGTAAAAGCGAGGACCAGCTCGCCGCTGCACAGATGTCTTGGATGGAAACACCCTTGAACAAAGCCCAGTATGTAGCCAGGCCCCGAGTCGAGTGAGCCCGCAGACCCGAAGGTGCTTGCAAATTCTGACTCGTATAGGCCAAAGCAATTGCCTCCACAATCCAGTGTGAGAGCAGTTGCTTAGTAAAATGCTTGTCCTTGTGAAGGTTAGCCCAGGACACGAAGAGTTGGTCATTAACAGACCCGGCGGCAGACATACGTCTCTGGGCGGGCATTTGATGTACCAGGGCGGGCCCACCCCGAAACTTACATTTCCTGGGAAAACTGAATTGTGAAAGAGCTGACATGCTGAAAACTCAACGCCTGCAGGGGGTCTGGGGAGATTCTTCCCCAGGAGATTTTTTGAAATACTAACATAAAATACACATTCTGGTACTCTCTTGAGAAGAAAAATAAATAAATCTATTACTACACAACATATTTAAAAAAAATGAATGCCATTTCAGTTTTTTGTTACTTTGTTCTGAAAGCTGCACCTGCTGCTCCTCACAGAGAGAAGAGGGAAGAGGCTGTGAATTACTTTACATTGTGGATAAGGGTGGATAGCCCCCATTGTTCTGTGTGTCAAAATGAAAGACAGCCCACACATCAATCATCAAACCGTGGGGTCTTATTTCATTACGTGTTGATTTCTATCAACACGTAATGTTGTATCGATGTATATAGAGATGTACTGTAACTACAGCAAAAATATTCTCCGTCGGGACTTCCTGCAACAACACCACGTCGTTATCTTGATTCTGATTGGCCAGAAGACATTATCAAAGATGTTCTATTGAGAAGATGATCACTACGTGACAAAAGTTTTCAAACCGTTACTAGTCTTCGGTATTTCCAGACAAGTGACTGCTGAAATCAATCTTACCAACTGCAGTCTGTGCAATTTACTCCGCGCGAGTTGGCGGACTTTATTTAGCTTACTTTAAAATCATTTTTCATGGTGGGGCTAAGCCATTTATTGGTATGGCTGTAGCCTACCCAAGTATACCCTGGCGCCGCCACTGAACATAATAATTGATTGCCCTGATTAAAACAGTGGGCCCAAATCCTGGATGGGCGGGCCCGGCCCCATGGGGCCCGCCCATGACGCCGGGTCTGGTCATTAAGACGAAGCTCCTTTGATCTGTCCATATATGTGTGTAAAGCCCGGACTGGACACAACAGATCCTGCTGCTGCTCCCCGGAGGAAACCAGCTGCGGAGGAAATGCCTCAATGTCAATTGGGGTACACGAACCAACCACCTTTGGTGTAAAGGCAGGGTTGGGCTTCAACAACACTCTCGTTTGCCCTGGGGCAAACTGAGTGCATGAGGGATGTACAGACAGTGCATGAATATCGCTGACCCGCTTGGAGGATGCCAGGGCCAGTAACAGCACTATCTTGAGTGACAGATGTTTCATGTCAGCTCCTTCCAGGGGTTCAAATTGGGTCATTCTGAGCCCATTTAAAACCACTGCCAGGTCCCATAAGGGCACCAGCGACCTGGAGACAGGGAGGAGCCTGCGAGCTCCCTTCATAAAACGGCAAACCAAAGGGTGTTGGCTAGCCATCTTACCCTCAAAGCCCACATGGCATGCAGCAATAGCAGCCAGGTACACCTTGATCGTGGAGAAAGCTCTGTGTTTATCGATCAAGTCCTGAAGAAATGATAAAATCACCCCGACAGGACATTGAAAAGAGATGTGTCCTTCTTGAACGCACCACTCCTCAAACACCCTCCACTTACAGTCGTAAAGAGACCTGGTGGAGGAAGCTCTCGCACTCTGAATAGTGTTTATCACCTTCTGAGGGAGTGTATTCAGATTGTACCACTCACGGGTCAGGCCCATAGTGCCCTGTGCTCTGGGCGTGGGTGAAGGATCGCCCCCCCCGCCTGAGACAATCTGTCCCTGCGTGGTGGGGGCTGCCATGGCTGCCCGCACAATAGCTGATATTTCTCCGCCAGCCCGTACGTTGCGGGCTAGGGCGGAAACATCAGATTAAGTGTGTGGCGTTGCTCCTTCACTCTGACCAGAGTTGGGGGTAACAGAGCCAGGGGTGGGAACGCGTACAGAGGACCCGGAGGTCAATCGTGTACGAGTGCGTCCCCACCTAACAGTGCGTTTCAATCGTGCATTAAAGAGAACAGCTGTCATTGAGCATTTTTTCTTTATGCAAACAGATTTACCCACAGCGGACTCACGATCCTTGGATGTGGAGTCCAGTCTGCATAGAGTGGTGCACCTCTGGACAGTAGTTCTGTCCCGAGGTGCATCACTCCCGGTACCTGTGTCGCTCTCAGAGAGAGGAGACGTCTGCCGCTCCAAGGGATAAGTTTGTGTGCCAGTGTGTGTGACTGGAGACAACGCAACCTCCCCTGGCGGTTCATACACGATATCGTCTTGTCTGTCCTCACGAGGACATGGTGTCCTCTGAGAGAAGGCAGGAAGCATTTTAGGGTGGGGAACACCGCTAAGAGCTCCGGGTGATTTACGTGCGCCCGCTGGAGGTCTCTGCTCTAGAGACCTCTCACCGGGTGACCTTCGTAAATACCCTATCAGCCTGTCTGACGTGCGTCTGTGGTGACCACCTTCCGTGAAAGGACAGCACCCGTAGGCGCGTCCCGCACTAGAAAAGTCGGGTGTAGTGCCACTACGCATTACATAATAACCAATACTCTCCACACTTCGTGGCACGCGGGGTATAGTTTTATTATGAGACCCATTTTGAGCGGGTGCTTTACGAGGACATTTGTCTGCGTAATCTGACTCTGCTCGGCGGGCATTATAGATAAAACCCTTCTTTCTAGGAGAGAGAGAACCTCTCTCTCCAGAATGTAGGTTGACTTTCTCTGGGCTTGTGAAAACAGAAAAAGTTTTCGAGAAGCCCAGGCAGATGTCGTGAGTATCTCCTGCTGTATGCTCCTTAGAGCCAGCTGAGATGTCACCCTTACAGCTCCAGTCGGCACTGCGCATGCGTGTGACGGTGGTGCCCTTAAAGCCCTAGCCGGCACTGCGCGTGCGCGTGGCGGTTGTGCCTTCACAGACCCGTCAATAATCCGCCTTTTGAGAGATGCCGTAGCTGCTCTCAAAAGGGGAAGAATTGGCGGGCTGTTTATTGGTTTTATTGATTTTCTTTTCATTTTTTTGAGCTGCGCCCTCGGCCTGAAGCCTAGATGCGTCAGCGGCAAATGTTTTATGACAGAGGAATCAATCAACGTGTGACATGTGTTTGTGCGGACTTGAGGATGGTGTTTAGGCATCTCTCGAGGCGGCAGGAACACATTCACGGAGGGGAGAAGGAGGGGCTGTCATGCCGCTCGCTTCTTCTTCCTCGACTGCTGGCCGAAATTCTGGGTTGGCTGAGCCTGAGCTGCACCTGGAACCGGAGATTTTCTCGGCCAACTTGCCCTTGTCTCCAGCCTGGGCTGGGGACTCGGGTGGGCTGCGACCTCTGCTTGTCCGGTGCTTTAAACCGGGCAGAGTTCGCTTGGGTGAAGGACTGCTGCTGCGAGAGCAGCGGCTGGACCCTTCGAGGGAGGCAGAGGTGGAGTGCCTCGTCCTCCTTCTTCTTCGTCTCACACCTCCTTTGCATGGAGGCGAGAGCGGAGCCTAAAATTCCCTCGGGAACGATGGGCATATTCAGCACATTTTCCCTTTCTCGGTCAGGGAGTTTGGTGAGGTTGAGCCATCTCGCTCTTTCCTGCACCACCATGATCCCCATTACTTTGCCCGTGGCCTGGACGGCGCAGCGCTGGACACGGAGGCAAATGTCCGTGACCGCTGCCATCTCGTCCAGAGTGGCTGCTCCCGGGCTACCCGACAGGTCCTCGCAGAGCTATTAGCAGCGAGGACACGTTCAGGGCCCTGGCGGACAGCGCTGCAGCTTTATAGGACTTTGCCTTTGCTGGCAGCGTGGGGTTCCTGCTCGGTGAGGGGCCCGCCACCAGCGGTTACATGGGCGGTATGCGGAGCAGGCCGAGCCTCTCCATTCCATCGCAGTCCAGGGAGGAGGCACCCTGGATTGGGACCTTGTTGCTGAAGGGCCGGTCTCTCCACGAGACCGACACTTCATCCAACATTTCTGGAAAAACCGGGAGGAGTTGCCTCCCTTTGCCCGCTGTTTGGGGAAGATGCTTCCCCTCGTAGCCGGACCTGGAGGTCTCCTTGGCCATTTCAGGCCACGGAACATTGAGTCTGACCGCAGCGCGTTTGCACACGGCCTGCAGGTCCATGCTCAGACCGGGCGAAGCTGGTGTGCTGTCGCCCGGGAGAGCAGCCCTCGCTCCAGGCTTTGCAGCCTGGGCCGATGACATGAAGGTGTCCTCTTCTTGTTCATCTGACTCGGACAGGAGGAACGCCAGGGCATCCTCCTCATCGTCCTCCTCATAATCCAACTCGAGGACATCCTCCGAAGGTGAGACCATGGTGAGGTCTAACCGGGAGCCCCAGCTTGGTAAAGCGCGGGAATCCGTTCCCGCGTGTCTTGTCGTCACCGGGTCCCGGCCTGCCAGGGCGCGGGATTCCGGTTCTGAGGCCATCGCTGATAATGAGCCCCAGACCGACACGGAGAGGGGTTCGCTCTCTGTGGCGGACGCCCCCGTGTCTTGACTGCCGGCCGGCGGGTCTGTGGACATGGGGGGGTCCTGTTCCGACAGGCTAGCTTGTCTCGCTAGCTGTCGGCGGAGGCTCTTGACTGTGAAGCGGACACAATGTCCGCATGAGCCGGGATTGTCGATAGCGCCTCGGGCGTGTTCCAGCCCGAGGCAGGACGAGCAGACCTGGTGTGTGTCTGTGCCCGAGATCTTCAACCCGCAGCCGCAGAGTCGAGCCACCGAGTCCCTGACTCCTCTGGTGTGAGGGAGAGGGGCGTCCATCTTTGTCGCCTCGTGGCGTGGAGAGGGCCCGCTCTCGACAGGTGAGACGGGAAAAAAGGTATTACCACCTTGTCCTTAATCCGGAGAAAAAGGACGGTGTGGGTCTTTTATTCCCGGAGAATACTGACTGGTGTGGCAGTATGCTCCTTTTTTAATCCTTTTCCCCTCCGTGGGGAAGAGAAAAGAAAAACGTCCTCGCTACCGTGGTGTCGGTAGAGAGGGAGCGAGCTAGCAACAGGTGTGCTGCTAGCTTGAAAAAATCGGACCTACCTTACTTTCACGTAGATAAGGGCGAGGTCGATTTTTAAGTACTAACGGCGTTAGTACTACCGTCTTCCTGCGAAGCAGAAGGAGTAGCCGGCTAGCGTCTGTCGACCGAAATGGTATTTTGGGTTCAGTCTGTGGACAGTGAAGCTTGCCCGGCTACTGTGAGATGTGCTCTGAAGCGAGAAGAGGTGTTTGAATGACGCATGCGTTGTGGCGCAAGCTACTTATAGGGGGTGATTTCCCCTGACGCTGACGTCAAGATCACCAGCCAATCAGGATTGGCGTAATGAGATTGATGCTTCTGTTTGCTCCGCGATGAGGGGCATCCCATAGTGAGACATCAAACGGAGTGTTATGAATGAGAACCAGGGGTGTTTGTGTGCTCATGCAACAACGCACACTTTGGGATAGAGAGATGTATCGGAAAGTTACACTCTGCCGAGCTATGGCAAAAAAGGCTCCAAACAAAGTATGGAGAGGGTTTAGAGCAGGGGCGTCCACACTTTTTTCACAGAGGGCCGCATACAGAAAAATATACAAAGGGCTGGGCCCCTCACTAGAGGTATATTGCCTCATAAGTTAAATTATAAGTTAGCAAAATCAATCAAATGTAGGTAAATGATGCTTGTGAGTGTTGGCAGCTCATCCCTTAAAACAGAAGCCTCCGATTGCTTATAATAAGGAGAAATAGGAAGGGTGTATTTCAAGCTTGTTATGTAAATAAATCATTGGGCTTTTTTCTTATCAACTAAGATATGTTAGAAAATGTTTCCAACTTTAATTGACAGAATTTATTTGAAAAGTGGTCTTATTAACACATGAATACTATTGTGTAATATATTTTTACATTTTTATTTAAGAAGTACAATAAAAGACAAGCACAAGTTTAATGTATGGGCCATATTCCATTATACTTTTTTAATTTGCTGAGGGCCGATTTAAAATGGTCCGCGGGCCACATTTGGCCCCCTGGCCGTAGTTTGGACACCCCTGGTTTAGAGTAGGTGTAGAGGAGCAATGGCATCCTCCAGTGCCTTAGGAACAGATATATTGTAGTGTAAATTACTCATTTTTTATTGTAAAGCTCATTAGCTCCTAACTATTTTGTAAGTTTGTAGTTTATGAAATGTCTGACTAATTGCAGATGAGTAACACTATTTATACATGTGCTTAACAGCCACTTGCCACTGATTTGTTTCAATTCCTCACATTGACACTGAGCACTGATGCCCCGTTATCAGGATTACCTGGGGTTTGTTGGGGGATCCGATCAATGCTGCAGGTGGAGGGGAGGCAGAACTGGATCCCTGAAAACAAGGGAGTGGTGTGGATATTCAGAAAAGTGCCCAAACATAAAGTACAATCTATCCACATTACACATGACTACACACAAAGGGGATCCAGAGAGTAACTGCGCAGTAGGATGTATAGCAAATCAATAACAAGGAAGAAACTAAGACACTGTGCCTAGGCCATTTTGGAAAGGGTGCAATTAAGTTATCAGTAATCATTCAATTACTACCTTTTTATCTTTGATTATTAACTGAGATTACACATCTCTGACGTTTTTTGTATACCAGTGTCAAGGCCTGTAATTTAGGTTGGTGTGCAAAGGTCAACAAACATCACCTGCGTTGGCTTCAGGATCCTGCCCCGAACATGGGTTTACCATGAACCTGAAACTGCTACACTCTTACAAGATTATCAAATACAGAAATGAGAAAATCATTGCAACGACCCCTTTTAATCAAATGAAAGCTGACTCCCTTCGAGGTCTAGTGAAAAAAACTGTTTTTAAATGCTTTTGTCTGAATGTCTTTCATTTTTGTAAAGCACCTTGAATTGCCTTGTGTTGAAAGGTGCTATATAAATAAACTTGCCTTGCCTAGTGTACTTCCTTTGTTACAGTGATACATGTATAATACCAGTCCTGTCTGGGTGGAGACTTTTGCTTGAAAATAAAGAAACTGTTCAAGTTCAATTAAATATGACTGATATCTTCCTAGATAACAATATGTAACATTAAGACGTTTGTGATTTAAATTGAGTAAGAATGTTTCATTCGTTTTTTATTGATTTAATATTCAAAATGACAGCTATTAAATGTGTAATTGTAAATATTCCACCCAATCTCAACAACTTAATCCCTCTGTTTTCTGATTTTATTCATTTTATCAGGAAAACAAATCTGTTAAAAAAGCTTGCTATTGAAACAATTGCTCATCTTTTCAACCTTTTTTCACAGTGCTTCAGAAATGGAAAGATTATGATCCTGATATCAAGTATTTCTTAACCTTGTCGTTAGTGCATGATGCTGCAAAGGGTCACATCCCTGTTACACTCTCCACAAGCTATACCACATTGACAATAAATGAAAGTACATGAATACATAAAACAATCCAAACATATATGCAAACTGCAGTAAAACAGTTCATTTTTCCTGCATGCCATTTAGGTTATACTGTAGGCTTACTTAAAAAGGCTTTTTAATCAAATAACAGTATATATTGTATTATAATAAACACAAGTCCAGCCAGCCTGTGTAATTCTCTCTGCAAAATCTAACATCAATAAAGAAAAAAAGATGGTAATTATATGCCAATATATTTCACTGCATGACTGAATCCAGAACCCGTTAATATTTGGATTATATCTTATGAATACATATTATGTCACTGCAACACAGGGTTAATTATGTGCTACAATTTTTCCATTTAAAAGTTAAATATGGATGGGATCCATGGAGGAAAAGGTGGTGCGTTTGATGCTGCTGAAATTGACAAAATGAATACAACAATTCAACCTAATTAACTGTGCATCCCTTTAAAAAACTTTCAGATTCAGTCAATTTAACAAACTTTGCTCTGCACATATTCAATTCAAAACAACACACGGGAAAATCCTTTCGTCTTGCAGCTCACTGATGTTCGGCTGAGAGACTCTTTCTGTTCCAGCGCACTTTATTAGAGCACAGACTTCAGAGGGCGATTTCATATAAAGCCCATTAATTAGACAGATAACACAGATGTATCTTGCAATTTCTCTGACTTTTCAGCTGTTCGTTGCTGGTAACAGAATTGTCCGTATTCTCTGGCATGTAAGTTCCTTTCCTTTCACTGAATATTCAAACAAAACAATGAGTAGAACCAAATAATTACAATGAGGCACTGTATATGAAATGTCAAAAATATTGAGGCCATCTGTCATGCACCATTATATTCATCATTCAGTGTAACACGTGTCAAAAAACAGCCACATGTTGTACACCCATTTCAGGAAGCAACACAGTTTAACATGTCATTACACTTATGTCCCAACATAACATTCTCAGTCTTTGATTCCTGAGAATTGAGATGACGTCTTACAGTACAAAGTACAATATCATCTCTTAACAAGGCCTGTTTGTCAGATTATCAGACACATTTTATTTGTTGTCTATTTTTAAAAACAAATGTTTCCTTTTAATGATCCTCCATGAAAGATGTGTGTATATATGGCGTGTGTTTGGTACCAAGTGTATGTGCATGTAACATGAGGTTATGTGAAGAAAGGCTACAGACAATAACTTCACTGGTTTGTAATTTTTTAGCATGACATACAAATATTTTAAGTATCTTTCTATTTTCTATTAACAGTGCAGTCTTCTTTGAGCCCCCTTATGGTCATGGTGAAATGTTGTTTAGAGGACTACTTTTGCGTAACCTCACAATTTGCATTCTCTCGCAATACTTTTGTGTTCCCTCACAAACATTTTTTCTTACATTCCTTCTGATCCATATGTCTTTTTTCCCTAAGCTGCTCCCAGTAAAAGTCCCTATGATCAGCTGATTGAGTTTTACTCTGGGCATTAGGCTAAATGAATTTCTTAATCACAGTTCTAATATGAGGAATGTATTATTGTTACTATACGGTAATGTGATTTGAGCTAACTTTCCCTTTAAATGTATCAACCTTGTTGGTCATAGGGAACAGGAAGCAGCGGACATGGCCAATAAGTATGGTGGAATAATTTCTGCAAGAGAACACAAAACATTTCTGGGGCGAGAAATATGGCGAGGTAATTCACTTCTCAAATGTTTTCCTCCATTAGCCATTGGGGGCTCCGTAGAATTCACGCTCACTCTAGGGTTGTGCAAAAAGCATTTCACAGCATCGTTTTTTCGAGTCCATCCAACAGCTCACATAGTAAACAGTTTGTCCTTATAGTTATATGATAACTGCGAAGATTCACTTCACTCCAATCTAGAGTGACAATAAACAGAGTACCTTGTATTAATTTAGCCATCTTTTCCGTAGTCTATAACAGAGCTTCGATAGAGTCTCTTAAAATAGATGTGTCAAATGTCTTTGATGTAATAAAATGATTAAACATTTAGTAGTGTATCCAATGATTAAAAAGGCAGTACTGTTCTGGAAGATAATTCACATCAGTGGTGACAACAGCTTCAGCAAAGTTCATACTGCTTTTGATAAATGTTTGTGAATCAATGTTGTTCAGTAAACACCCACAAAGGGTTCATCCTTTTCTTGCAGTATGGTGCAATCCATGAAACATTTTTTTTAAGCTACCAATGCAGTCTGTTGCTGAAATAATACTGCAGGTTTGAGGAAGTCTTTGCTTTGAATGCCATTGCTCACATGACATTTCAATCTGTACGTTGCTCTACAGTGAACTAGCAGGAACAAACTGTGAGCGATAAATATACATTGGGCTGCATTTTGTCTGCTGAGAATGAGGTATGAGCTCACAGAGTGAGGGACACGTATGTAATTTCCGCACTGTTGTAGTCGTATCTCCTGCTCCAGAGTTCCACGCTGGCACTCCTGTGCATTGATTCTCTTCTTTGTCCCCTCCTCTGCCACCTGCACCACAGAAAGGCCTCCTCCCTTGAGGAACTCTCTGTAGTATCTGGGGTTTCTTCCTCCACAAGTTCCCCACAATCCTGGAATATAGCCACACAGTCCATTGTTTCAGCAATCATATCATCTGGCTCACTGTGTGTCAGGTCCACTGAGGGTAGGTCTTCAAGGTCTGGCAGTGATGGATCTGTATCTGATGGAAGATCATCTGGGGTTGGACTTGAGGGTACAAAGTCCATTTCCAGCGATGCATCATGAGACACTGAACTAGGAGGTGATATTGTGACAGTGACCTGTGGTAGTAGGACTCCATGTACTTCTGGGGGATCATCCCGAGGCATGAGAGCTAGGCGATACTCCATTGCTGGATCCAAACAGATAGATTCTGTAGATGATGTAGGATCCACTGCAGGGTCAACAGTGGGTAGTGGTGAACCTGGATAATCTGATTGGTAGATAGGATCTACATCCTCTGTATCATATAGATAGTCAACACTCAGGTTAAAAGGCTCTGGTTCAGGATCCATGAACACTGAGTCAAGATCATCTTGATCTAGGGAAGTCAGCATTACTAAGTCAAAGTGGACCAGATCGGCATGAAATATAGGGGTGGTATCAAGGGGTTCAGGAAGGGGTGGCCAATCTGAGTCTTGAGACTCTGGGTCAGTGTCGGGTAGAGTATCTACTGAAGTGGAAGCAAAGGTTGAGACCGATGTCATTTGCTCGGGGGGAGGGTCAGAAATATAATCGGGAAAGGTGATAATGGGATCTGGATTTGTGTCACTGTCAGTTGGACTTGCAGGAGAATCTTTGTCGGGGTACTCTGACACCACAATGGATGGATATATAATGTCAGTTGCTAAATGTAATTCTGTAACAGTCTCGAGATCAAGTGTGGATGCATCACAGACCAATAATGGGTCTTGACCAATGGGATCAGATGGGAACACCATGGGTATATCTGAAGGTTGTGATTCTAATTCTGCTGGGTCTGCAGGATCTGGGTCATCTGATCCTGAATATGGCAAAGACACAGCAGCAGAGTCTTGATACACCGGATCTGGCTTTTCACCAGAGAAAGGATCGGGAGACTCTGAATCTGACATGCTGTCATAACCACGTTCTTCAGGTGGAGAAACAGTTACTACAGGAACTGGATATGGCAGCTGTATTTGATCCCTTTCAATAAGTACTGAGTCTGGGCATTTGGTGTCATTAGGTATAGAAGTATCTGAACGGGACTCCTTGGCTGGGCCTAAGTTTATCAGCTGCAGAGTGACTAGAACTGGATCCTGAGGGCTCTCAAGATCTGCTTCTGGAGGAATTGGCACTGTACCATGAGTGGTGACTGGCTCAACAATGACCACATCAGATGAAGTCACAATTGTATGGGCTGGTAACTCTGTTTCAAGATTGGCTAGAGAGGGCAGAGCAGTCAACTCAAATACATTTGGTTCGGCTGCTCTAACAGAGCCTGAAAGTATTGGATTCAAAGAAAGTGGTATGGCACTCTCCACATACATTGACTGTGGACAGGCCAGAATGCTTGGGTCCATAGAGAGCTGTTTTGGCAGACGACGGGCCCCTTTCTTCTCTTCCTTCTCTTCTGGACAATTGACAGCTGCATCTGCAGTGCTTTGGCGGACAAGGACCTTGCTTCTGGCCTGTGTCCCCACAGACACTTTAGATATCTGTGGTTTCTTCTCTTTAGCTGCCCCAGTGCCTGCATGTGCTGCAGAGGTTCCAACTCCCCCTGCCCCTGAGCCCTTCCCTGCCCCAGCACCTACTCCTGTCCCGGGGCCTATATCTGCTCCTACCCCTGCCCCCGCCCTGGGTCCTGTCCCTGTTCCAACCCGTCCTCCTAAACCTGCCCCAGCTCCAGCAGCCATGTTACCACCTTGGGGAGACCATGTGTTGTAATGCTGTGTGAAAGTGTTGAAGTTACTGTTGAAAGCACGAAGCTCTACACAGAGGTCCCTTCTCAGATCAGCTAGCTCTCTACGCATGGCAGAGACCTCTTCTTTCCACTGCATGCTTATAGCTGCAGCCAGAGAAGCAGACTCTTTGATACTGGCCTGGATTGCTTTTGGTGATGGTCGTTCTGGGGCACTAGATCTGTGGGATCTGAAGAGGCTTGGAGAAACAGGTGGTCCCGACACAGGTTTGGCTCCTGCCCCCATGTTATCTTCTTTGTAAAGTCTGTCTCTTCTGATGGGGCAGCCTAGATCATCATGATCCAAAGGGGCCGCTTCTGCCAAATCCTCATGTACACTGTCCTGGTCAGGCAAACAAGAGTCTTCCTGAACATAATTTCTGTCTGGAAGACAAATATAAATACGTATCTGTAATATGGCCACAGGTGTGAGCAGCTGGAGAGAATGTGCTTTTTATTGCCACAAAGCAGTAACATCAAATCATGCACTGAATGCCATGAGTCAAAACAAGATAATAGCAGAAAGTGCTAATCTTATGATTATTGCCCCAATTCACCCATCTGTATGCTGTAGACGTGTATTGAGGAATTTGTATACACATCATTTTTTATGAATCTGTAATATCGTTTAACATTTCAAACCCAGTGTAACACTGGGAAAGTATTCCCATTTTGACTCATTTTCGTTAATGGTTACACTGCCTTCTCAACCTCTAATTGTAGCATGCATTCTGCACATCTTTTCAATGCACAAAGCTAAAACTCCAAGCTCCCAGAACATATCACAGAGAATACACATTATTTTTTCAGAAATGAGGTGGGAACAATCCTTGCATGCTCGTCTGTTTCAGTCGAGGTAAAGAAATGTGAACTTTGTGCAATGAAAAGAGGCAAAGATGAGCAAAGCTTTCTAACCATATCCCATCAGTCATAGGTATAGTATGAACCCTATTGAAAAAATCAGGTCCAGTTTGACAGATTGATGTCCAAAATTGTGGCAAGATCTACCACATTTCAAACACTGTTTCCTAAAAAAAGGAAAGATATTTGAGTTTACTGAGAAAGCAGTGTAAGCAAACATTTATAGGTATGAAGAATTGATCATAAGCACAGCTCCAGATGGCCACACCTCTAACCCTCCCTATTATAGTCCAGCTAATGTTGTTAGTTCATGAATCTACTGTGGAAAGAGGTGGAACCCCCTCAGACTTCTCATCCGGATACTTTCTTCTTTTCTTCCCACATTCTTCATCACAAGGACATATCATTTCCTCTGTGAATCCAGCAATGCAGTAATTGTTGAAACCACCATCAGCTTACAATTTGTAATCGAGGATCAGTATCAGAAATGTATGCACGTCTCAGCTCATTAGGTTCGGATTGATTGTAGCAAGTTTGCAAAGGTGATCTATGTGACTAACCAGTGTGACAGTTGAGTTATCAGTATAATCATTGTCTCTATTAACTGATCTATTATTCGGGTCTGGACTTAATGAATGTGCAATTCTTTAAAGTGATTGCATTGTGAGTAAACATGAGCTTTGCAATAAGACACAATTTGTGTGAAGTGAACAATCCAGGGATGCAGAATATTCACAGTTTATGCTGCAATAAGCGTTAAACTGGGTTTACAAGTACAACAATGCATACTTTGCAGACAGCAATTTCAGATGTATTTGTTCTTTTGCAAAAAAGTTTTGAGTACGTTCAGAAATGGCACCCTGTGGCACCATAAAGAAAGTGAAATATCCAAAATGAAAAAGCAGTCATGTCTTTATAAAGACCTGACTTCAACTTCAGACAATTTCCATTTGTGATTTTCAATAGGGTTCATAGCTTTACTCTCTGATGCATCCAATGGATGAGCAGATGAAGCACTGTATCCAAAATACAGTAGGATGAACTAGCACAGCTCACAAGTGGTAGCTACAATAAACTTACGTCCATCAAAACAATGGAAACATAGAAGAGTGATTCATGCAAGATGTAAAGCTGTTTGGCAGCACAACCAGTTTGCACTAACTGCTTTGTATTCATCCAATTACACATGTTAATGACAAATGTAAGCTTTTGGTGTCAATTTGTTCAAACAAAAATACCGACATTCAGGATTTCACACATTGTATTCTGCAAAATAAGTCCAGATTTCCTTACCTGTGGTAGCCCTGATGGTGGAGGCGACGCTGGACGCCATGGGGGGGATGCAGTCATCATCCTGGGAGTAGCCGGCCTGGATGGCTCGCAGGTAGCTGTGACTCCGAGTTCTGAAGCAGCCGGGCAGATCCAATGCCTCCATGGCCTGGGATTCAACCTCACTGAACACCGACTCGCACACTGATTCAAACTGGCCGTTTATTTCTGTCTCACTCACCTGTGAGAAACCAAATCTGTGAGCATGCTGTCCTAATTGTTAATCCAGAGAGTACATTTTAATAAATGTATGATCTAAGAATAATAAAAAAAATGGCTTGTTTCTCTGAATCCAACACTTGCATGTGGTAATATAAGTCTCAAATGTTCCTGGAAATGGATCTTTCATATTTGCACACTGGGAGATAACCTGGGGGCTGATTGCTTATTCTGTAATAGATAACAACATCAATCATGGTCATACTGTGTCAGAGAGTTTGCTGTAAAAGACCTGTTGTTAATGTCGACCAGAAGTATTCCTGTTTCAGATTGAATGATGTATTGAGTAATGGTTCTGAGAAAGTCAAGTATTACAGATAAACATCTTGTTCTATTGGGATCTTGAATTTGTAAGAGTTTAGTTGAGGCTTTTAACTCTGAACCAATCAATAAACCTCTCTTTTAAGAGGGAGATTAATATCTCAACAACCCCTGTAGGCGTCGTTTAATCCATCCAGATAAACAGTGTGGAATGAACTGTCAAATCAAATAAGTGTAATAAGTCAAATGAAGCTCGAAAAAAAGAAGCCACGGGTTTTGAAAAACAATAACTAAATGGTTTACAATTGAAGATTTGCACTGAGAATAATAACTATGTTTTATGACTTAACTAATTTCCCTGTGGGCTCCATGGGATCTCCTCAGGGTCCCTCGGCTTCTCCCGAGTAAGAAGTACTTTCACAGTTCACTTATTGAAAGGGTGCAGACTCACCTGGCTCACTTGGCTAACACAGCTAGCCTGGCTGAGGGTGCTGACTGCCCGCATGTAGCTCTGGTTCCTGGAGCGAAACTTGGGAGAGTTGTAGTTGGCAGAGGGATCCAGGGCAATGCTTGGGTGCATGTCCCTGGTGGCTTGCAAGTGGTAGCTCTGACTGAACAGAGAGAGAGAAGAAAAGGCAAGAAAGGAGTGGGACTACATCCATGATGACTACTTCCTAAGCAAGTCAATTAAACATAATTGAACTTATAATCAAAGCAGATTGCCAAGTGACTACAGGTTTAACATGATGACAAAACCAATAATGTGTTATCAAGGGAAGGGGCCTTCTCCAGGTAACCTGAACTTACGAGGGAGACTGGTAATGACCTTGTGTCTCCCGAGAGGGAGTCATTTTCTCATTTTCTCTCCCCCACTACATTGATGTTTTCACCAGTGTTCTTACAAAGGCAGTTCGATTTCTGTTGTGCTGAAACGTTCAATCAATGCTTGGAAATGAGGGAAATGCAAATCAGGAGCTAGTTAGTGAGCAAGCACTTCAGAGAGCACCCGGTGTCAGCCGGGTCAATTAAATGTGCTACACCAGCAGTGCAAGGGATGTTCAGAAACCCAAGTGTGGTTTGAAATCTGCTGGAAGGAAATAGAAACACATGGAAGAAAAATGCGCTTTGAGTAAACTAGAGAATACTCTAGTTCATTGCATTAGTAATACCAAATTGAGGTCTTCTCCGCCAGATCCATTTCTAATGGCAGGCAGGGATGAGTAAGCAGTTTCTGTGCTTTTCATAGAGATAAACATTGGGGTTTAGCAGCGAGGAAAATGTGTGATTAAAAGTCCCCCAATCCATCTTGTCCTGCTGAAGCAAGGCTGTGTGTGTTTGCAAAGTAATATCAACCTTCTACACGTCCAAAGGCATCCTAGAGAAGAAACATCCAGAGGAAAAGTCTGAATGAAGTGGTAAAAGCAAATAAGCTATACATGGTGTTATGTATAGCAATGAATCAGATCATATCTATCATGTGTTTAACAGAGCCTTGTGCTTTGCCAGTATGAGCACATTGCCCTAGGTGACCTCTCATTGACTGGTCTTGAGTGTTTGCTCTGTGAGGCGGCCATATTGGGTATGTCAGCAGGGCAGCGAGCCAGCTGGCTCTGGTGTCTGACCACTGCAACACAGCAGCAACAGAGAGCGAGGAGAGGGGGGGTGCTGGGCCTGTATTCACCTTAAGTCTGCCGCAAAATTGGTGATGTAGTTACGCATGTCACTGTTGATTTTATCCAGGCGGAAAGAGCTGTGGTAGAGAAGAAAACAGAGTTACTGGGTCCCACAAGTGGGAGTTGGATGGATATGACGTCACTGGGCAAAGGTCCAATGGAACTGGCTCTGTATGGGATTTGAGGTGGATTAAATGTTTGCTTGGGAGTCCTGCAAACATTAGGGTGAATATGACCAACCTCAAGAAATGTTAAGAGTGAGAGGATGATTCTGTTATATTACGTTGGCAGAAAGAATCGCCTGCTCAAGGCAATATGCCATAAATTAAACATGTAGGCTACATACACAAGTGGCGATATGAAGTGTGTATTATGAGTTTTGTCTCATAATTTTCTGCACACAAAATACAATTACACCACATCATAAAACTTGATTATTTCCCGTGTGACTAATTAGATTTGCTTAAGTGGGCCAAATGAGAATTAGAAATACCTACCTAACATCCTTCCCTGAGCAATGAAACCTAGTCAAGCTTTAAAGCTGATCAGATATAAGTGCACCGCCTGACGCATAACGGAGGCTTCCTACATCCATCCCGGCCTGTAGAGATGTCTATTATCTTCAGTTGATTGAAGGGAGGCTTTCTTTGAAAAAAGCATTGGCCCTTTATCAAATCATGCCAGAGCAGATTTCCTCTAATGTCTCTGATTGGTTCTAATGTACTTCCATTGTTGGCCAATATTAAGGCATGGGATGATGGATATCTCACACTTCCTGCCTTTCCTGCAGCTGAAAGCAAGGAATTTGATTGATAGAACAGAAAGAACTAGGACAAAGGACAATCTGAAAAAGAACACAGCAGGAGAGAAGATTTGGCATAAAGTGTTAACATACAGTATGTACTCACGTCTCACATATGTGAGGAAAAGGGAAGGAAACCTGGGGGGAATGTGACTGCTAGACCAGAAATAAGTAGATATGGTTCCGTCTTGACACACAAAAGGCACTCTATGGAGAACAACTACATTTTCACACCAGGGAATACATGAGAAGTCGATAAGTTCAATAATACACAACAGTAGCATACTCACTGTGTGTGTTTTACAGGCCTATAAAACACACACAATTGTTTGTATTAAAGATCAATACAGCAGTTGATAAATGGGATATCAGGTAGCAGGATCTTTGACATAGTATAAAGTGTTCTATTCATAGCGCAGGCAAAAAGGTGTTAAGAAAAAACCTATGCAAAAACCTATGCAGCACAGCCACAAATCAATGGATTGGAATTTTTGACCTTGAGATCTGAGGGAAAAATGCTTATATACAGTATACCCAATTTTAACTGAATGAGTAATTACATTATGAGGATTTATCGGATTATCGGAAGAGTTGCCAGTGTTAACTATGATTAAGTATGGTGCCTAGAGAAGCTAATCATGGATGTGCAAACAAATGGGTGTTATTTACCAAAATTACGAAAATGGATGGGATTGATTGGCTTGTGGTGTTGAAGTTATTTAAAGAGGAGTGAAGTTGCCAGAGATTAATACATGTGATTCTGTTCATGTGTGTCAATGCAACGTGTCAATCAATTCCTATCATCGTTAAATAGTCTTTAAGCATCTTTCGGTTCTACTTTAGCAACGAATACAAAGCTGATTCATATTCAATTCATCACAGCTGTCAGCTCTGCAGCCTACAGGACCCCAGGGTGAGGATGTAATGGAAGGGGAGGGGGGGGGGGGGTGTAACTGATTATTCATTAAAATAATCATTGACATCTAACTTTCCTTCCAGTGCACAGGCTGTTCCAGCTCAGCGGCCCCCGTGGCTGGGAGGTATTCTTTATTGGTGAGACGAGACAAAGAGGCAATCCTGTCAACAATGAGAGTGACAGAGAGCTCCAAAGAGGTAAAGATGGAGGAAGGTGACACAACCTGACAGCCTGTTCTCACTTTAACATGATTTGCTTCAGGGAGCAGATGCTGTCAAATTTGTGTTTGGTCCATCTGACTGCCCCTGTGGGACATTACATTGCTAAAAGAGCAGAGGAAGTTGAACCTCTGTCTGGTATCCAATCTAATTCCATCCCAACAAACCCAATGAACATAACACCATGAGAGCTCTGTCAGGTGGCATCTGTGGGGCCTTTTATGTGTGGATTTAAAACGGTAACAGGTATTGATGACACAACAACAGTGCCAAGAAAAATAGAAGACAATAGTCAACCTTCTAGAGGTTGCTCTGCAGAAGTTCTAATATACATGTTCAACAGGACAGGACTTATTGTTGGCTATGTCCAAATTCAATCTAGGGCTGCTCAATGTATTGTTTCTTTTTATATTCAGCGACATGGTAACTTATCCAATAAACAAACACGTGGCAAAAGATTGAGATATAATGCTCAAGGACTATTTGAGTTAGTTAAAAGAGAGTATGAGTATAAATTGCACTTTTCACTTTTTATTTTACTGGATGAGTGGGGTTATAATTATATTACATTCGAGATTCCAACATGAGACCAAGAAATTAACTAGCACCAAAAAAAATAAAAACCATATAAGGAAAAACAAAAAAAAAGATATGAAAAAAAAGATAAATATAACAGAACAACGTTAATAAAAGCTTAGTCATTAAGTTATATTTCATCAAACAAACAAATTAATGAACAAAATAATTTTCAATGCAAATAATTATGTTTTGAATAATTGGTGCCTTCTGTGTTTAGTTTATCTTCAATTTGTTCAATAAATGAATGTTTGAAATAATTTCCTTTAATTTATTTATTTACAAAGCATTTAGTCGTATAACCCTAGAGTATTTATTGCTTTTTCATGAAAAGTGTTTCGTTTCCTGTCCCTGTTGAGGTTATTTGTTATGAAATGATTATAAAGCAGACAGTTTTGCAAACATGAGTGTGCCGGGTGCCATTTTGCGTAAGCTGATTTATGAGAATCAAAGTTAAAATATGTTTTCAGCTAAAACAGTATTCTACATAAATCACTGTACTGCAACAACATGTATTCTAACATAGAGACACTGTTACATTTGTTCTTATGAATAACACAACATTAATACAGTATCGACTATTATCCAACAACCGCACTGGTTTTGCATTTATATTCCAACATTAGGGTGTTAGCTGCATATACATATTTTCTCTCCACTTCTGTATCCTGTTCCTATCAACCTCCTTTGTATTCTTCTTATCCTGCTGCTCAAAATGTTTCTCTTGGGATCAATACAATGTGATCTTATCGGATCCACTAAATGAGCTTTATAAAGAGCTGTTACTAACTGAATGGAACAATTTACAGCTGAAAAAACCAACTTGTCAGTGTTCTCTTTAATGGTCTAATTGACTTTGCAGATATTTTACCCTTCTATTTCCATAGCGCAATTGTTGTGCTAATTGTTGCCCAACAAATATGCCAATACAAATGTACATCTGCCTTATCCCGGCTAATATCGATCAATATATCGACCATAGGGCTGCACCAAACCACTCTCTCATTGTTGGAATCAAAAGAAAGCAATATTTCTGAGGAGGCGCAAAATATAGAAATAATAAATCATCCATCTCCGTTCTAAGACAGGAGGAAAGATAGCACATTATGGCATTCTTATAGAGGTTTCAGGCTATAATCGTGGCTCTTCTGTCAAGCAGCAGGCCACACAGCCTGATCCATGCTGGTCAATATCTTCCTTTCAGCAGAGCCCAGCAGACTCTTGGTCTAACCACTGAGAGGGCCATTATTTAGAGGGGCCTTGGAGTACAATAACTGCAACTGATAGCTCTTCCTGCTGTTGCATCCTCATAAATCATTCACTGTTTACAGCTATTCAAAATGGATAGCCGGGGGAAGCTTTGCAAGATGTGGAAAAAGAAGCATACGTCACTGGAGCTGCCTCATACATTACTTCACACTCCCAAAGAGCTGTTAAAAAGGCTGAACGTCTGCATCCTCTGTGACAGATGTTATTATGATCCTACCTAAATCACAATCAATAAGTCTTGATTTGATTTGAATCACTCGCTTATTATGTAAGCATGCAGGGGCACTACTTTTGGCCCTTAACTGTAAAGGCTGAATATCTCTGCTGCACTGCTTCCATCGCCTGTCATCCTGCAGAGAGATGTCACAAACACTCTTCCAGAGATGCCCAACATTTAATGTGTGTTTGCGCATACATGTTTTCATCAGGGTTAACAGTGTTACCAGAGTCTGTGGGTGTTGCTTGCTGCGGATGCCAGGGAAAATGCTGATCTTTACGAGAGAATATAAACCTTTGCTGAATGGCAATGAGCATGGGGTCGGAGGCGTGAAGAGCGAGAGACGAGGACATGACAATATGAGAGGGGGAATCATCAATGTTACTCAATGTGTCTCTTGCTGTGCTTATGTGTCTGTCACAGGCCACACTCTACACTGGGGTCAGACACAAGGTCGTCTTTGCATAATGTCTACACTTTATGTCACATTATGTGCCTTTGGTGCTAAACCAGAGGCTTTGACATACTCTGGCAGTCGTGCCCCTACACTACCCCAATTTCACGTTTGAATGGATTTATATCAGATTGTTTTTTTTGTGGGTTTGCATCTAATAGTGCATTCATTTCTCCTTTTTCTCTATCTGTAGCCCAAATGTTTAATTCAAATTCTGTCTCATTTCCTTGGGACATCATCCACTAAGACCATTTTGAACCATCCAGATCTCTCAGGTCTTCTGGGACGGGTCTGCTTTCTGTCCCCAGAGTTACAACTAAATATGAAGAAGCAGCGTTCAGTTGTTATGCTCCAAATATCTGGAACAAACTCCCAGAAACCTGCAGGTCCGCTGCAACTCAAACGACTTTTAAATCCAGGCAGAAGACTTTCCTTTTTGCGGCTGCTTTTAATTGAACTAGTCATATCTCACACTGCACTGTAACTTTTATTCATGTATTTTCTATGTTTATTTTATTATCTTTGCTTTTAAATGACAGTTTTTAAATGCCATTTTATAATGAGTTTCCGCTGCATTATTTCTTATTCTTTCATTTTTGTAAAGCACTTTGAATTGCCTTGTGTTGAAAGGTGCTATATAAATAAACCTGCCTTGCCTTGCTTAAGACATGTTGATGAAATAATGATTCAACCAGCTTTAAGCCATATTTATCTAGACAGGAGCAATTCTGTTTGAAAGAAGGACACTCATTTTGTCTGTTATTTTTGATAATAGCTTTGAAATATTTCTTCCACTCCATATGATCTCAAATTGATTTGAACTGATTGGAGGGTTAACAGGTCAGGAATAAAGAGAGGGCCACAACTAATTGTATGTCTTTTCTTCAAACAGTTGCCTCTGCATGGCTCTGTTCACACATTATTCTCAAAAATAAATGCAAAACAAAAGACTGCATGTAACTGTCCTAAAATGAGAAGGAACAACAAGCTCTTCTTTGGGGCCTTTAATGCGGACCTCCACACCGAGATCAAACCTTGACTGGTAATTGGACTTAATAAACACCGCTTGCGAAGCAGAACAAAGGCAAATACAAAAGAGCAGGTCCAGAATATTTTTTGAATACTGTAAAATAGACTTGTAAATCTCGGCTGTAATTATAGTTTCCACATTATGCTATATGAACAAAAAGGATTGCGTCCCTTTGAAGAGCAAACAAAAGGGAATTTGCCTTCACGTATTCCCATCTTTTAAAAAATGTACTTTGGGTCAAGATTAAACCGCCAAGCAGGATGTCATAATTTGGTATCTCAAGTACTATAACAATACAATTCAATACCACAATACTGGGTAAATTAAGACAATAAGCATAACTTTAAAAGTTTCACTTATGAGTTCATAATTGAAAACTTAGCATTTAAAAAACTCGGACGGAAACACCCTTTCTGCTTGTGGCTGGGGTATAACCATACACTGTACTGTATATATGAAGGGGTATACCCAGCACCAAGTTAACATGAGTTCATAAAGAGATAGGATATGAGGTGCAACAGAAGGTGAGGCAAATATGGAGCAGGGGTATACGCAGACAACTATCAGGACATACAACACACAGTAAAAGCAACAGAATAGAACATTATCTGACCTATAACAGCTTGAGCACTGTAACCTGCACTGTATTATCTCTGTATCTACTATAATTGGCTTTGCTAACATACATAATAAAAAAGGTACATCATCCTATGTTTGATGGTAATGATAACACAATCATTGAAAATACTTAGGGGAAAAAGCCATTACTCAATGGTGTTTTCTACAGGTCTTTTTGGTGCAAGTACTCTATTATCCAATTTCAACCTAATCTAAGGGATGTATTAATGCTGTAATTATAGTAACTCTCCTTGTATCTCTCCTAAGCAAAAAAGCTTGTGTTCATTTCTCTGTTATATTTTCTTCAGCTTGTCTCATCATGTAATCCTCTTATGAGCGTTTTCTTCCGCCGCTGAGTTACAGTAAACAAAAGCCCTCTGTTTTCTCTGCGTTTAATAGGGCACATCCCCTGAAGAACACACTGAACACTTTCTTACCGTTAAAAGATACTGATATGAAAACACATAAAGGGATTCTAATGAGTACAGGATTCAGCTATCAAGTGCTTGACACTGTTGTAGTGGTGGAGCAAAAGCACAAGAAAACTGACAACACTGCTCGAGGGATTGCAGTAAATAAAATAACTAGAAAATGCATTTCCTGCAGAAAATACGTGCGAATGCTGTAAACTGTGAACATTTATGGCTGAATTTAGCTGAAAATGCAGAAAAAGCTGAATGTGTTATTAGCTGAATAGTAGCTGCTTTTAGCTAAAAAAAATGCAGAAAAAGCTTAATATTTCAAAGAAAAGGTTTAAAAAAAGGTATAAACAACAACATGTATAGCCTTGATGTCCTGAAATAGCTGAATAATGTAATAGTTGAATGGTTTTTGCAGCTGAAAATAGGCTGAAGGAGTTAAATATCAGATGTAAGTGCAGTGAATGCATTTTTGTGTAGTTTCGGGTTAATAATGTGGCCTTTTTGGCAGTTTAACTAAAGGTGTGCGGCTGCTACCGTGAGGAAATATCTGCCTGAAATTACAATGGGCTTCAATGGAGGAATGTTGAACGTTTTTGTCACTTCATGCCCTCAAGAGGCATTTTGTTTAATATTTTCTCTTATTTTTTCTTTTTTTTTTTCAACCTAGGAGAGGTTTTCCTACGTTTTCCATGAAAAAATATGTCTGAGCAGTGTAGGGTTTGGGAATCATGGCAAGTTTAAAACATTTTTGGGGGAGAATTTCGAGCTGTCCTGCACTCTGTTTTGAGATCAAAGCACTCTAGAATTAACGAGCTGCTGCATCCACTCTAATGTTAAAATCTGAAAAAGGCCTCTCTGCTAAGCTCCAAACTAATTCAAATATCTCAAAAAGTTTAAAAGATATCAAAATTATTTTATACAAGTTTTATAGCTGAAGGTATTATGATCATTTGAAAGTTGGAAAGAAGTGTCTGGCTGAAATTATGTGGAAGGAGATGCATTTGGCGCAAAGTGTAGGAAAAGTGGATTTGAAGGCATCTCCCATTGACTTCAATGTTAAAAAAAGAGTTTAAAAAGCTGAATATTTCAAAAAGTATGAAATATTTTTAAAAAGTTGAAGGATTCCCATCGATTCCTGAACAGGCTGAATAGTTTAATATGTGAATGGTTTCTGTAGCTGAAAATAAGCTGAAGTGATGGAGAGCCAAAGTATTGGCTGAAATAAGGGGAAGAATAAAGATTTGAAGCACAATAGTGGAATGCTGTAAACAGCATTCGCACTAATAAGTATGAAATTGCTCAAAGCTGAGAAAAGCTGTTTTCTGAAAAAAAAAAAGGCAAAATAGGAACACAGAAAGAAGCAAGTATTGGAATATTTTAAAGCCACTCTTTTTACAAATGTGTTTTTGGCTACCCTAATAGTATTATCTAAAATCTCAGGTTCCCATGTTGGATCCCTGAGGAATCCCAAACTGACAAATGGTGTAATCACATAAATATCGAGCACAGTATTTAAATATAAAAAATGCGACTTGAAATTATAAAGATGGACAATGTTCGCCTAGCACTATATACCTTAGAGGTGAAGTGAATACATAAAAAAGGACAAGAGTTAAATTACATCTTAAAGATACATGTGTTTTACCTGTGGGAGTCCAGCAGTTCCCTGGGTCTGATGATGGCTTTGACCAGGGCGTCGGGCCGCACCACCTTCTGAGGCGATGTCTTGGGGCTGGAGTCCGACTCTCCGCTCTCCTCGTCCCCCATGGCTTTAACATAGCTGCTGCTCCGCATCCGACGACAAGGGATCTCATCATCCTTCCCGCCGCCAGGGTAACCTCCCCAGTCATCCTGGGGCACCTGAGTGGCATGGGGATAGTAAAGAGTCAGTGAAATAATAGTGCAAATAGAAGTGCACGCTAAGAATTCCAAAATAAAATCACCACTATCAGTACAGTGCCACTTTCTAAACAGGAAATGCACGCAAATACAAAATAACATCGTACTGACACTTATTATATACATAATGTATATATAGATATATATATATATATATATATATATATATAAATAGGGACACCTTGTATTGTTTACTCTCAGTACAGCACCACTTTCCGAACAGGAAATGCACGCTAAGACAACATAAAATCGCACTGACACTTATTATCTATATATATATATATATATCTATATATATATATATATTTATATATATAAATACGACATCTTGTATTTTAGTTACACCCGCTAGACAACAGTGGAAGGTTCGAGAAACAACCGTGGACACAGGCCGTGGGGGGACACCCGAGACCGGGCAATGTCCCCGGTAGATACCGGGTGACATAGCCAAAATAATAATAATAATAATAAAACTAGGGAAAATAGGCACTTGTTAGGCAGGCAGAGTCCCTGTCAACTCCCGTTACATTCCTCCATGGTGTCATTTGAGCGAAAAACTTTTACGAGAACCAGGCTGGGGGGGTCAAAAGGGCTTGACCAAGGCCGACTCAAAGTGCACGGTGGGCGGACTCATCAACTCCGTGATGAGTCTCCATTGTGATTTGAAAAATTCCATCAAACGAGTCCTTCGGTGGGCGGAAAAAAAAACGTGTTCGTCAGAATCGTCACTCCCTGTACTGACAGTGGAGGTGTCCTGAGAGTGCAGCCTGCACCGGAACTGTCCTGAGAGTGGAGGTCTGCAGGCAGGCTCCCATGATATGTTTGGCCACTTTGGGGCAGAAGAAGAAGCTATAAAGACAACATTGTCATATTATCAATGTATAACATTTTTGTGGTAGACATGGTAGCAAACAGCTGCCTACATATCCAGCAGACAAGAAGAAACGTGAGAGTGCATGATGATGTAAAACCAACACTTTCCGCTATTCCTAAATGGAAATGTCTGATTATGTAGCTTCTACGTGTTTGGTGCTAAGCAGTTAGAGTTTACTGTTTTGAAATATGTTTTTTATTGTTTGTTTCTTCCTAAAGAATTAGCTGTGGATACATGGTCATAAAGGGTAGTACATCTTTAAGTACAGTATGTTTCCACCTCTGCATTGCAAAGTGCACAACGACCATGCAATCAATAATAATTTTATAAAAAGGACTGAGATTTTGAGAGGACCGTATTAATTTAAATAAACCAATTTTCACGATGAGTCAACCAACATTAAAACCATACCACTTCCATTTAAGCTTCTTATTAGTCGGCCAGGTTAAAAAAAATGCAGACTAAAAATGCTGTTGATCCGGACTGGGCTTTTAAAGAATTACTAGTAAAATACAGTTTGGAAATGGAGAAGAATAAACTATCTTTGCTCAACTTCACCTAGCTAATGCACATGGAAAACCTACCTACCTACCTACCACTAAAACAAGCCAGGCAGTTTGCATGCTGCACTTTTCATCCACTCGTTAAAGCAGGTCATTGAGTGTCCAGACATCAGCATCACCATTATCCCATTCAAAGTGAGAACAGCGTGTCTCACTAGCACCTGGAGTGCATATTTCACACCGCACACACAGCTGTCCTAAATGTGGGATGTTGAGTGACATGACGACAGACATTATCCTGCAGTGGTAAGTGGAAGTTAATGCACTTATAGATTAGTCTTTCATGCCCTGCTCAGACTGGCAATTTTGTTATTTGAAGCAGGGCACATATACATGGTATAATAGTACTGAACATTTCTGAACACACATCATGTGGAGCCAATTATGCTCTGAATCATGTTCTTGGCGTGAAAGAAAAATGGGACTCCATTATGGTACATGCCATCATACAGCCTGCTTCAACGTTATTAAACGAGCCTTTCTGTATTAGAGATGCTGGTCTGGCTTATTAAAATCTGCGGGGCTACCTTCACAAAGTTATTGTAATGAACTGATGATGATTGTTCAAGAGCTCATTTTACAACTCTCCTTTTCTCTCTCTCTTACACACTCTCTCATTTTGCAGAAGTTAAACAGTACAACATAGATGATATTTGGGAAATAACAGAAACAGAGTCAGAGTCTCAGCCTCTTCTACTAACACATAGATAATGCGACACAATGCTCAGAGACACAATGCTCCTTCTGCAGATATACAAAAGCACAAAGCTCTCGCCTCTGTTCCTCTGTTTATATTTTCCTTTAGATCAGGGGTGGGGAACCTCCGGCCCCCGGGCCGTATACGGCCCGCGAGACCATTTGGTATGGCCCTCGAGGTAATTTATAAACACACGCAAAAAAGAAAAAAAATTAAGAAATCTAGACCGCAAAATAATTAAACAAGCGAATACTTGTTTTTCCTGGCAAAGGTCATGGTCCTTGAACACAACACGAGCCTAACGTGTCATCACGTGTTATATGTCTCGTCTGACAGGGGTGCAGTTCTGACGGAGAGCACCAGAACGCCGCTCCGGGACTTTAAAAATTGCAGCACCCATAAGGAGCCGTACACATGCCGCAGTTTCTGCGTGGCTGTGTCTTTAGTTGAAGGCCCAGTGGCGATCTGTTCATCTGTAATACTGAGCATATAGTCAATAACTGTGTTGTTATTAGCATCTGGTTAGCTAGCTATGCTAACGAATATGAGAAGCTTTTTCTCCAACCAGTGAGGTAAAGGCACATCTTTAAAATAAAACCAGGTATAAAACCAGGTATAAAATACTATATGACAGTAAAAACAAGTTGTTATTAATAAACAAGAATACAGTTTAAAAGGAGTGATTTGGAAAATATTCATAAAGAAAAAGTAAATCTGCTTACAGTTCTGTTTCATCTGGGTGTTGAGAGATGTATCCATAGATCTCCAGATTGATGCTTTCAACTTCCCGGAGCATGCCCCCCCGGACCCCCCTAGAGGAGGTTAGGTCCCCCCCCCCCCACACTTAAATCATGTTTACATGGATAGGAAACTAAATACATTTGCACACATCTTGTGTCCATATATTTCTGTTTGGTGGTCATGCCACAACCGTGCACGTGCATGCATACGCGAGTCATGGCAAGATATCTGGACTAAGAGGTTGCTTTTTCTTTGCACAGCATGAAAGAAAGGCCAAATTAATGGGCTGTGATTTTTGAGGTAATAATTTGTACGGCCCTCGGAGGATGTTGAAAACATTGAAATGGCCCTTGAGAGGAAAAAGGTTCCCCACCCCTGCTTTAGATGTACCTTGTCGCAATCTGCTGAATGTGTGTAGTGGTCAGAAGCTTTAGCCACATTTACATGGTCACTGATTTGGACTTATAAAATGTGACATTGTCAGTTTTCATTTGATTTAAATGGAGTTTAATAATTCTCTGATGCTGTATGCATCCTTCATACACTAAATCTGACTTAAGTCCCTATTTCTTTAACTGTATAGTAACACTTTTCCAGAGTTGCACCCCAGAATAACAAAAAATGCCTCCTAACCACTATTTATGATTCTAATATTATACTATGGTGTGTATATTGCAAAGTCTTTGTCTTTTACTGCTCAATCTCAATATTGAATTTGATATAGTTGACCATTACTGAAAAAATGGGTTTGACTCAATTCAACCTGGTTTTAATCCTCTCTGCAGGAAAGATACTATTTTTGGTCAGTTTGTAAATGATAAAATATCATATCATAATTATGCAGACAACACTAACATGTACATAACCCAGATTATAATGGGACATTACAGTCACTGAACACCTACACGGGACAAATCATCAATTGGATGTGCCAACGTTTTCTGCAATTAAATAAGATGCCAGAAAGAAATGATCCAAAAGCAGTGCTCACCTCAATGTTTAAAACATTTAACAGTGTCACAAATCTTGTGGTTCTGAAGCTTACTATATTACAGCTAGACCTAAAGAACTCATGCCTTAACAAGACTTAAGTAAACGTTATCATGCATTTGTCTTTAGTTAACCTGATAATGGCAACAGTGTCTTTACAGGTCTTACACAAACCAATCATTTAACTATGGATTTACCTAGACGCTGCTGCCTGTGTCCTTACCAAAACCAAGAGGGTAGAACACATCATGTCAGCCCTCAGAGTCTGACACTGGCTTCCTGGTTTGGGGCCAGAATGCATGTTTGATATCCTGCTCTGTTACCAGCCACCCAGAGCTGTTAGATCGTCTGGGACAGGCTCGCTCATTCTCCACGGGGTCAGAACCAAACATGCCCCGAAGATCTGCAAAAAGCTCCTAGAAAACATGATGTCTGCTTAAACCAAGAGTTCTTTTTAGTTCACAAGTTAATTTAAAGATTTCACAATATCATTACTTCTTATCTCTTGACTCCTTCAAATTTCTCTACTTATCAATTAATTTTGTTATTACCTTATCTTTCTTACAGTGCAGACGCTTTTCTGCTTGCTCCTGCCTCTGCTTACTTTTTATGCTGATTTTCCTATTCTTATTCTCTGAAAACTTCGAGCAGCAGCTCCTGGACATTAACTTATCACTACGACAGTTCATCTTCGTAAATAGACGGAGGGTTTCAGCCATATTTCAACATTTTTACTACGACCTCAGTCTTACAGTAGCGTGGCCTAGCAACAGCTAAAGCCTGGTAGGCTACTGCATGCTATTTAGCTTAAGCTAGTTGGTAGCAAAATGCCTCTGTTCTCTACAGATGACTTCCACAAACTTATACAGAAGATAGCTGTGTTGGAAATGAAAATGCAACGGTTGGAAGTTAACGTGGAAGTGAATGGACTATGTCGTGGGAATGACACCACTTTACCAGTGTCGCAAAAAGAATGGAGAAGGGTATGCTAACTCACAGCTAGTTAGCAGCTACAAGGATTCCAAGGAACAGGAGGGCTGTGTACTGGGTAATACATCTACAAGTGGTAGTCCTCCCTGGAACTCTCTGGGTGCAAAGCCTAAGAGTAAATCATTTCCATGGGATTTGGGAGGACGGATAACAGGCAGAGCCCAGCGCTCTGAAATCTGTGATGCGACCGGCTGGCCTGCATTGTTATCACCCAGGAAGAGCGCCTCTTCAACCCCTATTCATACTAGGAAACAGCAGTGGACAGCTGCTAAAGGGAGAATTACAAACAATCCTCCTAAACCACCAAGTGTGCCAATCCAGAACAGATACGCTCCGCTGACCGAGAACCGGAGATCCCTTTCTGATAACCTGGATAACCTGTCCTCTTCACACAGCAGGGTAAGGACCAATAGCTACTCCAAAAGTAAAAGGCTAGAGGGAAAGCTAACGACTGGGCCTGAAACTCTGATTGTGGGTGACTCTGCTGTAAGAGATGTAAAAGGTCTGTGTAGTAAGAACAACACCAAAGTACTCTGTTTTCCCAAGGATGTGGTCTCTGACTTGGCTGAGAAGATCCTGCATATTGGGGCTGAACATCCGACTGTGAAGAATGTGGTACTGCACATTGGAACAAATGATGTTGTGAAACAAGAGTCAGAAGTGCTGAAAGAAGACTTTAAATGTTTGTTGGAAACTGCCAGCTCTCTAAATGCAGAGGTGTTTATCAGTGGCCCTGGCTTTCAACTGTCTGTACTGACCATTCTGTCCATTTTATTGACAATTTTAACTTTTTCTGGGATCGCAGACATCTTTTCAAAGCAAATGGAGTTTGCCTGAACAAGTCAGGAGTGAAATTGTTTATCTCTAACATATTCAACTGCCTGCGTCATCAATCTGTTCCCTCTGAATTATCACTGCACCCGCCTGAGGAATGTTCTGATTATGGGAGACCTATGAGACACATGGAGGAGTCTCCACTGCCCGTCACACACCCCCACCCCCCCCAGCGGTGAATCATTTTAGAAACAGGAAGCGCTCAAACGTTTGTGTGAGTTTATCTAATTTAGCTAGTCAGCCACAGCTTGTTACAAAAAACATGACTGATAGTGTGTTTAACAAACTTAAACTAGCTTTATTAAATGTCAGGTCTTTGGCAGGAAAAACATTTTTAATCAATGATTTTATCACTGAGCACAATCTCGATTTTATGTTTTTAACAGAAACTTGGATTGAACAAAATAGCAGTGCAGCTGTTCTTATCGAATCAACCCCTCCCAACTTTAGTTTTATGAGTCAGGAAAGAATGCATAAGAAAGGGGGTGGAGTTGCTATTCTGTTCAATGATTCCCTTCAATGCAGGAAGACATCGTATGGAAACTTTGATTCTTTTGAATATGTGGCCCTTCAGCTGAAATGCTCCTCTCGAGCTCTGTTCCTAAATATCTATAGACCACCCAAATACTGTGCAAGCTTTTTTGATGACTTTACTGAACTGCTGTCTATAGTGTGTATTGACTTTGACCGTCTAGTCATTGTTGGTGATTTTAACATCCATGTTGACAACCCCCAGGACAGAGGGGCAAAATAACTGTTTTGTGTTCTTGATAGCTATGGACTGACTCAGCATGTGACGGAGCCCACGCACAATAAGGGGGACACTCTGGACTTAATTATCTCAAAGGGTCTGAATATCTCTAAGGTTGTGGTGAATGATGTTGCACTCTCTGACCATTCCTGTGTTTTCTTTGAGAGCTCTATTTCTGTTCACAAAAAGGTTCAAAAAGAGATAACCACAAAGCGATATTTAACTGAAAATACTAGGGAAATGTTTACTCAGAATCTTTCTTCCAGACTTGCTCCTGCTAACATCTCAGTAAATGAGCTAGTAGATCATTTTAATTCAAAAATTAAAAATGCTATAGATGCCATTTCTCCAACTAAGGTAAAGGAAGTGTCTGGCAAGAAAATATCTCCATGGAGAAAGGCCATGACCGTGAAAACAGAAAAAAGAGAATGTCGAAAAGCTGAACGCAAGTGGCGAAAAACAAATCTCCAGGTTCATTTTGAAATCTATAAAGAGAGACTTGGCCTTTATAATTTGGAATTGAAAAACGCACGACAATCGTTCTTCTCTGACATCAATACCAAAAACAAAAACAATGCACGTGCCTTGTTTGGTAACGTCGACAGACTAACTAACCCCCCAGTGTCAGTAGCCTCTGAATTTCTATCCACCAGGGCGTGCAATGATTTTGCCTCCTTTTTCACTGACAAAATTCAGAAAATCAGACAAGCATCAGGAACAGCAAATGTGTTGTCTCTGTGTCCACCTAATATCAATTCAAACACCATGACACAATTCCATCAGATTAATGATAAAAACCTAGAGGACATTATACAACTTCTGAAATCCTCCTCCTGCTGCCTTGATATTATTATAAGATGTTTTGCCTTGCATGGCCTCAGATCTACTTCATATAGGAAACAAATCTCTTCACTCGGGTATTTTTCCACAGGCCTTGAAAACTGCAGTCATTAAACCGCTCTTAAAAAAGAATAATCTAGATGCTTCAGTAATGAACAATTACAGGCCCATATCAAACCTCCCATTTCTAGGTAAAATCATTGAAAAAGTTGTTTTTCAACAGTTGAGTAATTTCTTGCAGTTAAATAACTGTTTCGATGTGTTCCAGTCAGGCTTTCGTTCAAACCACAGCACTGAGACTGCTCTTGTAAAGGTCTTTAATGACATCCACTTAAACACAGACAGTGGCAGAACTTCAGTGTTAGTATTATTAGATCTCAGTGCTGCGTTTGACACTGTTGACCACAGCATATTACTAGACCGACTGGAAAACTGGGTGGGACTTTCGGAAACAGTTCTAAATTGGTTTGAATCCTACCTAAAGGACAGAAACAACTTTGTTTCTATAGGTACATACACATCTGAGTTGACAAATATGACATGTGGGGTTCCTCAAGGCTCCATCTTGGGGCCTCTTCTCTTTAACATATACATGCTACCACTGGCTCAGATAATGAAAAACAACAAAATAAGTTACCACAGCTATGCAGATGACACACAAATCTACGTAACAATTTAACCAGGAGACTATGCTCCAATTCAAACACTGAGTAAGTGCATTGAACAAATCAATGACTGGATGTGTCAGAACTTTCTCCAATTAAACAAAGATAAAACTGAGGTAATGGTTTTTGGAGCAAAGTCAGAACGTATAAAAGTGAGCGCTGAGCTTCAGTCTGCAATGTTCAAAACAACAGATAAAGCCAGAAATCTAGGTGTATTCATGGACTCTGACCTGAGTTTCAACAGTCACATTAAAACAGTTACTAAATCAGCCTACTATCACCTAAAGAATATATCTAGGATTAAAAGACTAATGTCACAGCAGGATTTGGAAAAACTTGTCCATGCTTTTATCTTCAGTAGACTCGACTACTGCAATGGTGTCTTCACAGGTCTCACTAAAAAATCTATTAGGAAGCTGCAGCTGATTCAGAACGCCGCTGCTCGAGTCCTCACTAACACTAAGAAAGTGGATCACATCACTCCTGTTCTGAAGTCTTTACACTGGCTTCCGGTGTGTCAAATAATAGATTTCAAAATACTGCTGCTGGTTTATAAAGCACTGAATGGTTTAGGCCCAAATTACATTTCTGACCTCCTGCTAAATTATGAACCATCCAGATCTCTCAGGTCTTCAGGGACTGGTCAGCTTTCTGTCACCAGAGTCAGAACTAAACATGGTAAAGCAGTGTTCAGTTATTATGCTCCAAATATCTGGAACAAACTCCCAGAAACCTGCAGGTCCGCTGCAACTCTGACTACTTTTAAATCCAGACTGAAGACTTTTCTTTTTGTCGCTGCTTTTAATTGAACTATTCATATCTTAGACTGCACTGTAACTTTTATCCATGTATTTTTTTTTCTTTTAATGTTTTAACTTTAAACTAGTGCTGTCAAAATTATCGCGTTAACGGTGGTAATTAATTTTTTGAATTAATTGCGTTAAAATATTTAACGCATTTAACGCATGTGCAGAATGGCCCGCCCCATACGTGCCACCAGTGGCAGCGCTGGGGTAGGCTACACCCATACCAAGAAATGGCTTAGCCCCACCATGAAAAATGATGTTAAAGTAAGCAAAATAAAGTCTGCCAACTCGTGGAGTAAATTGCACAGACAGCAGTTAGTAAGATTGATTTCAGTCGCCACGGTTTTGAAAACTTTTGTCACGTCGTGATCGTCTTCTCAATAGAACATCTTTGATAACGGCGTGGTGTTGTTGCAGGAAGTCCCGACGGAGAATACTCTTGCTGTAGTACAGGGGTGCACATAACTGGTACGCAGGTTATGTGTGTAATCTGAAATGCGTACCGTCACTTGTGTCACAAAGCGCATTTGCGTACCGACGTACTTGTGAAGCTTTTCCAGAAGGCGGTTAGATCACCGGACGACAGAGTCGGTCTCCGTGTGCACAGACAGGGCTGCTGTTAACGTCGGTCTGTACAACGGAACTGTGCCAAAACTACGCCAACCGGCTGCGGAGGGAGACTCCCCCCTTCGCTGGAGCGGATCACAACGTTCACACTCTGTGGTCACGAAGTTCTCCACTAGCCCCCCCCTCTGTCGACTTTCCTGAAGTACTCCCCCGTTGATAGAAATCAACACGTAATGAATTAAGACCCCACGGTTTGATGATTGATAGGTGTGTGGGTTGTCTTTCATTTTGACATGCAGAAAAATGTTATAATAAACATAGATACTGTATGTTAAATTGATATAACCGCCTTCTTTCATTCATCTTTCCATTCCCACAACAATATACATAAATAAATGGCATATTTTGGACATAGTTCGAATGGTGATTAATCATGATTAATGAATTTTTAAGCTGTGATTAATCTGATTAAACATTTTAATCGTTTGACAGCCCTACTTTAAACGTAATTAAACTCCATGACATTTATGAGAGGGACTGCTCGAAAGTAGGATATTTGGGATATCCGTCGTAGCCAGGGTTTACGATCAGTTTTTGGGTGATTTGTACTGAGGAACAAGTATCACATCACCGACGGGTGAAAAATAGTGTTTTGGTAACACGGGGTGTTCAGGTAACACTTAAAGACTTTGTTATGGAACGCAAAGCAGAGTAGGGGGCTAGTACACCCTCCTGAGGGTCCGATTGTGGTTGTCATGCGAGCAAAACATGGTGAAAACCGTCTGAAACTCCATGACATTTATGAGAGGGACTGCTCGAAAGTAGGATATTTGGGATATCCATCGTAGCCAGGGTTTACGATCAGTTTTTGGGTGATTTGTACTGAGGAACAAGTATCACATCACCGACGGGCGACAAATAGTGTTTTGGTAACACGGGGTGTTCAGGTAACACTTAAAGACTTTGTTATGGAACGCAAAGCAGAGTAGGGGGCTAGTACACCCTCTTGAGGGTCCGATTGTGGATGTCATGTGAGCATAACATGGTGAAAACAATCAGTCTAAATGAACAATCGGGACGGAAATGTTCGGATTTCCAAAGGGAGGTTCTGTGAATAAATTAAAAATCAAGAACCGAAATAATTTAACTATTCATATCTTAGACTGCACTGTAACTTTTATCTTTTAATGTTTATTTTATTAGCTTTTCTTTTTAATGACTGATTTTAAATGCCATTTTCTTAATGTCTTTCATTTTTTGTTTTTCTTTTAATGTTTCTTTTATTATCTTTTACTGTTTTTAAATGCCTTTGTCTGAATGTCTTTCATTTTTGTAAAGCACCTTGAATTGCCTGGTGCTGAAAGGTGCCATATAAATAAACTTGCCTTGCCTTTGTTTCAAATGATCCATTTTAATAAACATACCTTACCGATTCTATGTTTTCTGAAGACATTTTGTGGCCAGTCAGTGACTAACTCACTCCTCATACTTTTACAATGAACTGGATGGCAGCTGACTGCATGTTGGAAATGTCAGGAGGTGATAGCTCGCCTCAAAATGTCACTAATGCATCACACAGATGACCCTCCTCATGTTCTGATGCAAATGTCTTCTATTGGAAGATAACAATTGAAACGCGATTATTTTTCAAAGAGAAACAAAAGCAGACATTAACCTTTCTAACACTGCACTTTTAGGAATAAAGCCACCCTTTTTATGTGATAAAAGCAGCAAAAGCAGCGAAAGCAGTGGGGATTCTTAAAATAAATTATCCATAGTATACCATTGAGACATGTCAGTTTTTTAATGAGACATATGAGACAAAAACGATTCCCCCTGACACTAATTTGACTTACCTCTTGCATCAAAGAACCCCCACCCACGTTAATTACACTAACAAGTGTCACATCAAATCAAAACAGCTGAGTAATTGATCAATTATGGCTTTATTACAACCATCTCTGTTAATCATAGGGAATAATGGGTCAAAGCAGCCTTTGACTCTTCTATTTCATCTATGGTGTGACATTAGTGTGTGATTGATGGGGATTATGGTCTGTCCTCTAGGCTTGTGAAGCTAGGTAGTACATTTCACTACAAAGCTGTGGTTGTACATCATGAAAAAAGTAAATATATATAAATAATAAAATATGAAAAGGCAAAAAATATGAAAGGCAAAAAATGTACATCACAGAAGCACAGCCATGCAAACATAGAACTGCATGACTTTAGAAAACATTAGCTAACTGCGATGCCCTCTACCCAAAAATGCACAGACACGAAGCAGCACACACTCCCAAAAAGACACACTCTGATAAAAGTGATTCATCTCCCCTCCAAAGACAGACATGCACCAGCTACCAAATGAAGTCGATGGGTTAATTAAGTCTTGGAGGGGTTTGATATTTTTAGACGTCTAATTAATGAACGGAACGCTAGAGGACAGGCGCAAGCTGTGGTGAGATTTGTTTAATTTGGATTTGCTGATAAACTGGATAGATTGCAGCGTGTCTCCCCGTGCTGATAAAGAAACAGGTTGGGCAGCAGCTCGCTCGTATTGATTGATGTGAAAGCACACACAGCGTCCCAGCATCCTTAATGGAGGTGAAATATGGACGCTTGTCACCATGAACGCTTACCTTGACCCACAGAACCTACAGAGTGAAGGCATGGGATTCAGAGGTGAATGTGCATCCACATACCTGCTGCCATGTGCAATCATTCTGTGTGACTAGATAAATGTGCCAGATCCTGTTCTATTCAAGGCCTTGGTGAATATGAGCCGAAGTTAGTGGGAGCCGTGTGAAGTTTCACAGCTCAAGTGTGAAGATCCATATTTAAAGTTACATTATGGCAGTCAAATAACTTTTACTTCCTTTAATTAATTATGGCTATTAATCTGTTAAATCCTGAGCCTGTTTTTCAGGTTTCAGGCTCAAAAATGACATGCCCAGAACAAATGACTATATATTCACTTCTAAAAGGGGTACATTAATAATCTTTTTTCTCAAAGCAATGATACACCTGTGAGTTGGATGTAGAACATTCAGAATCAATATAGATTTTTTTATTTTAAAGTAAATTCAGATTGAACATAGTAAACATTTTAAAATTATAGTTTCCGTAAAAAAAAAAAAAACATTACTCATAGTGAAAACCACCCTTGAATGATGGGATAGTAGACTAAAAGCTTTAGGAATCCAAACTATAACATAAATTTGACCTTTTTAGAGAGGTGTAGAAAAAAAAAAACCTTGTTTGGGTGTATCTGCCACATCTCTGGAACTCATTGGTAGATTTTGATGACTGACACCTCTTTGTAACCGTTAGAGCCAATAGAATCGAGAGGGAAATCTATCTAAACATTACCATTGGTGAATCAGAGTGATGCGCAGCCAGCAAGCCCAAAACCGGAAGCTGGGTTACAGCTCTCACTCTATATGAAAACTCAGTTTATTGACATAAATATGATGATGGATTATCAGTAATCATTTCAAAGTGACACAGAGCCATTGGATTAACCTTCGGCAGGGTTTATATGCGGTTTAATGCCCTTGAACACAACTTTTGATCAGAAAACAGGTAAAAAGGTAAGAAGTATTTGCCGTTTTGGCCCCGTAAAGTGAAGTTGTGTGTTGTCTTTGCTGGCTTACGCTGCCGCGAGTTTTGGTCGTGGAGTGATGCTACTTATACCATTGTAATCTGTGGAATCTCAGCTTTCATATGCCATCTAGTTTGTGCACATCCGATGAAGTATAACATATTTCTACTGTGAGTTATGTGCTAAGTGCATTAGCACTCGTTTACTTAGTGCTAATTCAGAGGCTCGGCGTTAGACTTGTGTTTTGTTTCGGTAAAAATGGTTCATATCGTCAGGTAGCTGGGAGTTTCTTCCCGTTAAGTGGGTATGACACATTCATAGTTTGTTAAATGTTAAGAAGCCCTCAGTAGCTGTTTCTTGCAAGATTTTACGGGTTTAACAGGTTAAAGAACAGACAAGACTTCGAGGAAATCATTTTTGATATGCTACATCTAAGGTTTGGTCTTAAAGGGGACTATTATGCTTGGTGGGAATGTTCCCTTTATTGTAGTGTGGTTTATGTTTGTGTGCATGTAAATGGTTAGCAAGGGCTAAAATCCCAAAGTTCACGCCAGAAGGAATTTCTCTCCCACCCACTCCCCCTGCCTGAAACGCCTCCATTGGACTTCTTTGTTTCTTCTGTGACATAGTGACATCACTGTGTAACACTCACAATTTTGTTGGCTAGCGCGGGACATAGCGCTTGACCAATCACAACAGAGCCGGCCCACTAACCAATCAGAGCAGACTGGAGTCTGGACTCTGGTTTCAGACAGAGGGTGAAAAGAAGAGCTGCAGCACAGGCGGTATGAGAGAAATAAATACTTTTTTGAACATTAACCTGTTAAACCCGATGCCCCCGCCGGCACACAAAAATATTCACAAAACTGTGTCTCAGGGCTTCTTAACACCCTATTAATCGTGTCATACCCACTTAACAGGAAGAAACTCAGCTATCAGACTATATTAACCATTTTTAGCTAAACGAAACACAAGAGCCGCGTTCACACTGCGGTACTTTTCCCACAAAGGTTCATGCGAACTCTTTAGTTCGCATGAACTAAGTACAGATCGCGTTCACACCAGAAAAAGTCCCTGGGGGTGGATTAGGCAAATGAAGCCGCTGACGTCACTTCTTCTTCTTCTGCTTTGGGTTTACTGGCAGGCCGCAAACCACTTCACTGCCGCCCAAAGTCCCCGGCCGGAAGTCCCCGGAGTTGGGGACTGGCTTCAGTAGAAGCTGCTGGGACTCCCAGCAGCTTCTACTGAAGCCTTCCGAGTAAATCGCCAGAACGCCGACACCTCCTCATCTCCACCGCTCCCATGTTTTATTTTGTGTTGCCATAAGTTAGTCTCTCTGCGTTTCTGCGCTGGGCTAATGCTAATGCGAGGATAATAAAATGGCGGCTTCACAAAACTTTGTGGGAGTTTTACGGGGCGTGGTTTGCAATTCGCCCAGCCAATCAGGAATATAGCTCTTTTCTCAAAAAAGAGCCGCTCGAAAGTCCCTGCTCTCTCGCAGGGACTTTCGAGGGGGTAAAAAGGTTTGCATGAACTACTTTTAGTACCGGCTCTTTTTGGTGTGAACGCAACCATGAACTAAGTTCGCATGAACCTTTGTGGGAAAAGTACCGCAGTGTGAACGCGGCTAATGGCAATACCAAGCCTCTGAATTAGCACTAAGCGAAAATGCTAACGCGCTTAGCACAGAACTCACGGTAGAGATATGTTATACTTCATGCAATCTGCACAAACTAGATATCATATGAAAGCTGAGATTCCACAGATTCCATTGGTATACGCTTCATCACTGTGCAACCAAAACTTGCAGCAGCGGAGCCAGGAAAGACAACACACAAAAACGGCAAATACGTCTTACCTTTGCTGTTTTCTGATCAAAAGTTGTGTTCAAGGGCAAAAGACAGTAAAATAGCGGTATGCAACGTGTGTGAAGTAGAAATCCTGCAGCTCCACCCACTGAGACGGACCGGTGAGCGGAGCGAAACACACAAGAGTTAGACCTAAGAGTTGGACCGGAGGAGGGACACAAAACTAGGGCCAACAGGGTGGGTGGAGGGGGTCTGGAGGACGGGCTTGGGCTGACAGCCCAGAGGCACAGCGGAGTTCAAGAATGGGGTCTCGGGCGGACGGCCCGGGGGCAAGGCAGAGTCCAAGGTGGGGCGAAGGCCACAGCGGGCGAACTCAGGGGGCCGAGCATGAGGGTGAAGGCAGTGGCAGGAAGAGTCTGGGAGCCGGCCCGAGGGCGAAGGCAGCGGCAGGAAGAGTCAGGGGGCTGGGCCCGAGGGCGAAGACAGCGGCAGGAAGAGTCAGGGGGCCGGGCCCGAGGGCGAAGACCGTGGCACTCAGGGGGCCAGGCTCGAGGGCGAAGACCGCGGCTCTCAGGGGGCCGGGCTCGAGGGCGCTGACGGGACAGCGCCGGAGGCCGGGCAGGAAGACTCGGATAGGACAGCGCCGGAGGCCGGGCAGGACCCGGTGTCGGCCGGACAGGAACCGGAGCTGGTGGGACAGACCTTGGCAGGATCCCCCACGGAAGAGAACCAGGAGTTGGCAGGACCCCCGGTAGGAGAGCAGTCGGCGGGACCCCCAACGGGACAGGACACGGGATTGGCAGGACCACCGGCAGAAGCGCAGTCGGCGGGACCCCCAACGGGACAGGACATAGGGTTGGCAGGACCCCCGGCAGGAGAGTAGTCGACGGGACCTCCAACGGGACTGGACATGGAGCCGGCAGGACCCCCAGCGGAACCTCCATTGGCACAGGACATACGGTTGGCAGGACCCCCGGCAGAGTGTAGTCGGCCGGACCCCCAACGGTACAGGACATATGGTTGGCAGGACCCCCGGCAGAAGAGTAGTTGGCGGGACCTCCAACGGCACAGGACACGGGGTTGGCAGGACCCCCGGTAGAGGAGCAATCGGCGGGACCCCCAACGGGACAAGACATGGAGTTGGCAGGACCCCCAGCGGAACCTCCAATGGCACTTCAGTAGGGACTTGAATTGGGACTTGAGTAGGAACTTGAGTTGGGACTGGAGAGGGGACTGGAGAGGGAACTCGAGAGGGGGCTTGAGAGAGGACTTGAGAGGGGGCTTGAGAGAGGACTTGAGAGAGGACTCGAGAGGGGATTTGAGAGGGAACTTGAGAGGTGACTTGAGAGGGAACTCGAGAGATTACTTGAGAGGCGACTCGAGAGGGAACTGGAGAGGGGACTAGAGAAGAAACTGGAGAGGGGACTAGAGAAGAAACTGGAGAGGGGACTAGAGAAGAAACTGGAGAAGAAACTGGAGAGGGGACTAGAGAAGAAACTGGAGAGGGGACTAGAGAAGAAACTGGAGAGGGGACTAGAGATGGGACTAGAGGAGGGACTAGAGGAGGGACTAGAGATGGGACCTGAGAAGTGACTAGAGAAGTGACTAGAGGTGGGACTGGAGAAGGGACTAGAGAAGTGACCTGAGGAGGGACTAGGGAAGGGACTAGAGAAGGGACTTGGGAAGGGACTAGAGGGAACTCGAGAAGAGACTAGAGGGGGGACCAGAGAAGGGACGAGAGAAGGGACTAGAGAAGGGACTAGAGAAGGGACCAGAGATGGGACAAGAGATGGGACAAGAGATGGGACTGGAACCATGGCCTCTGGGGCCGGAACTGGGCCAGAACTAGGTTCTGGAACCATGGCTGCTGGGGCCAATTCCTGCTCAAAAGGATCTGCTGGGCCCATATTTGGTGAGTTCCTTCTGTCAGGGTTGAGTGAGGCAAGCAGGACCCAAATGCAGATGAACAGAAAAAATACCTTTATTTCAATGCTACTGAAACAAACTTGGACAAACAGTACTCTCACCCCGTGAACAACGTCCAAATACAACAAGGAACTCACAAAGACTAACAGAAAACACAGAACCTAAATACACACAGGACTAATCAACAAACAAGAGACAGGTGAGGAGGGAGGAGAAAACACAGGGGCAACAGGTGAACACAATCGGGTAATCAGGGAGGGAAAACAGACAGAAAGCAACAGGCAGGAACGGGGGGTGAACACTTTACAAAATAAAACAGGAAACCAAAGACAGAAAAAGACAAAACACAACACGGACAGATCGTGACACTATTTATATGAACCTGAACATTAGCACAATATGGCCCCTTTAAAAAACAACTGCTTACACATACTGTCCATCCAATATGTGTTAAGCAATTCAAACCAGTATTCAACCAGTATTTAACAATTTCTCACAATCACCTCATAGCAGGATTGTGCAGACCTTGGCATTTGTAGCCATCTACCTTTACATTCAGTGCTTTGATCTTTGCCTCTGTAGGAGACCACAGAGAGTACGGTGTGTGTGTGTGTGTGTGTGTGTGTGTGTGTGTGTGTGTGTGTGTGTGTGTGTGTGTGTGTGTGTGTGTTTGTGTGTGTGTGTTTGTGTGTGTGTTGCGTGTGTGTGTGTGTCCTGCCTAGGCAAGCCTCAGCCAATGCTCCTGCAGTGCAGCAGTGCATTTCATTGATTAACTCTGCAGCTCTATTTATACACAGCTCCTCTCCCACTAAGAAACATAAGTCACTGCCATTGAGTTTCAAAATAGAGCGGAGCGAGGTAGACAGAGAGAGGAAGAGCAATGGAGAGAGGGAGGGGGGAGAATTTTGGAGAAAGAAGGAGAAATGACTGAGAGAGAGAGGAAGGAATAGAGAGATTTAGAGAGCTCTTAATGGTTCAATCATTGGTAATCCCACCTAGCAGCCCCTCATTTCCTCCCACAAGATTGCATGGGTACGCAGTATGTGTGTGTGATGGAGCTGTTTTCCTTTTTTCTTCCTCTTCCTAGACCAATGTTACCCTACCTACGAGCAACTCTTCTTCCATCGTCTCACTCTTTCACACATATACGCCCACACATGCAACATTATGTCTTTGTTTATTTAAACACCTTTTATGTTATTAGATGTAAGCATGGAGGTGGAAATAAACACACTCAAGGATGAATAGAAAAAGGAGCCTTGTGTTAAGGGAAAATATAATAACAATCCTTGAACATTTAATTTCCAAATAACAGGGCCAACATTTCTCCGACTGTTTGCTTCCAGTAGTGGTGACCCACTAGTGAAAGTCAGTGTAACATTCATAAGAAATCCTGTAATGCTCCTTCCAGTGGATGCATAAACACACCAGAGGGGAAATAAGATCACTTTTTTTCCTTTCTCAACACTATTAGTATAGGAAAATATAGAAATATATTTTATATATATATTATACTATAGGCAATATGTGTATTTGTTAAAAAATATTATTATTAAATGCTCCATTATTTAATGAGTGCATAATTATAATTGTGTCCCTAAAATCAATGAATAATCGTGATTCATGCTTATTAAAAATATATGTGATTATCATGTTGGCTACAATCATGCAGCCCTAGAGGGTACACATCCAATAGAAGAAATATTAATAATACAAGTACTGTTAAATCAAAACCAAAACAATAATAACCAAGGTTCCTTATTCAACACCTTGACATTCTCCAAAATGTACTACTTAGTAACGTTACTTACGTTATATATATATTTCCAAAAAAGAACACAACATGGCTTTAACTGTTATGTTAAAATACTTCTTGACACATTTTTTTTTTACTAAAGCAGAACATAGTGGTATTAAACTTAAAAGTCTATTACAATCTATTGATTTGGCCTGAGAGATCAGTGGAACACATAAAGTCACGACAGAGACACAATTAAATAGCTACAGCCAGACAACCTTGTATAATCAAAAAAACGTAGTTTTAAAACACAAATATAAGCAGATGCTCCCCCACAGGGTTGTAATCTCAAAGCCACGCTGTCGACTCAGAGATCAGTAATATTTATCCACAAACTGCTGTCTGATCCTGGGGTTCCTGGGACAAACATCTTAATAAGTACTGGGTCATGGCCTGGTGGCTATCTGGGAAGCCCTTAATAGAAAGTTAGGGAACCCCTGTGTGTGTTGATGGTGTTACTGTAGCTTTCAGTCACAGTGCCAGTTGTGTTTCTGCTGCTTTGCACTTCCCTTTTGTAATTTAATCAGCAGCCTTTCTGCCTCTCAAGCTCCACCTTTGGCAAGCCAACATGGCAATTAATTGGCTTATTAAATCCCTTCGCAATGCCCTATCGGCAAAACTATCAAAGACTAATCCTCCCTTTGTACAACAGTACTGTACGCAGCGCGAGAACAGAGCAGTGGACATAATCAGGGCTAAAAGTTGACAGTAAGACAAAGTTATTGTGCTGTAAAGTTATGGGCTAGGTGCAAGGAAGGTGGGGGAGGCACGGATAACAGCAGTTGCTGCAGCCCAGGTGTATTTGCATATCTCATTTGGAAAGTGTGGGTGTAAGAGAGAGCAACCCCTACACCTATTTTTACAAATTGCTGAATTTGTTATTCAACCAGGTGTGTGCCAACAAGTGGTGAATCTTTTGCCATTATCACCTCCACTCATTGTGTGTGTGTGCAGGTGTGTTTTCTTTTTTGGGAGGGGAGGTGGGGGCTAATTGGGGCTAATTTGTGAAATGACTGAGAGCGACATTTCTAATTTTAGCGAAAGAGCAGCTATTTTCAATCCATCTCTGTCTGCCCAAATATCCAGCTCATCGATCTCTCATACAAACACATGTGTTATTTCGCTCACACACACAGACACCTGATTAACATTTGAATCCATCACGAGTTGACTCATTTCTTTCAGTTTTCTGAATTCTTATAACACTACAGACGTTTTCATCTCTCTGTCATCAACCAAGGACGCAAAGAAGGTGACTAGCACATCATCAAACCATCAACAAAAAATCACGCACACACCACAGACAGAGAGTCCGTACTGACACGAGACTCCTAGGATGCAGTTGATGTTGTTACAGTGCAGACAGTTTTGGTTAATCCCAATTCAGCAGCAGCAGGAAGTGAAAACTTCTCAATGTGACCCCTTGTGTGTGCGAAGTATCATTCCAGACTATTGGCTCTCTCTCTCTGCCTGACTGCTCTTGGTGATGAGCATCAACAGTATCCACAGGGAGCATAAACAGCCATCTCGTTTATTCCACTCCGCTTCCTGGAGTATTTCAAAGCATCTGCAGAGGCACAGACTTTGGCAGTGTGCATCTTCAACTTTCTCTCCTTTGGAACATCTCCCTGAGAGGGCGATTTATTCTCCTCCGGGGAGGGAAGATGTGTCACCCTGGAAATGGATTGATAACGCTGGGCTAAATATAGCCCTGCGGCAGGAAGGAGGATATTTTTAGAAGTGTTTATAGTGCCTCGCCTTGGACACTACTTCAGCTGAATGACCCAATGGAAGTAAGAAAGGCGTGGGTGGGCACTAAACACTGCGACTCTCTCATTGAGAAATTACTGCACTTAGTGGGATTGTACAAAATGTGAGTGGATGAGTACAATTCCTGTCTAACTCCAAATGATCATCTATTCGGTTCAAAAATAAACTAGTCAAAATTAGTCCTCTAAAACATTTTCTCTTGACAGAAGCTTAGATTGAGTGGTTTCTTTGGCTCTACTGGTTGATTTGAGTAATGTATTGGCTTTCCGTTTACAACAGTCTCTAATCCATAAAACACACTCTGTGTTTAGAGCGCTGAGTATTTTAGTCTTCTCTCCTGCTGAAGTGCTCACTTCATTTTGGCTTCAGGCGGTGCTTACGTGATGCTATTAGATATCACATTGTTGTAAATTGAGTAGCGCTTTTACAGAATCTAATTTCCTTGCTTTTGGAATTTTTGATTTATAAACATGCTTTCTCGACATTTTTCCCTTTCATATACCCTCCAGCATGCATATAAAACCTTGGAGACACTTCTTTGTAAAGTGCTGACTCACTCTAAATTGATCCCCTGGGTGCTATGGGGTCTCCTGCAGAGCTGATCAAGGGTATGTGCTAAATGATGCCCTTTTCTCAAGCATGGAACTTATGCAAAATCGAAGCAACAACACAATACAAATCAACATTGATTTCTGGTCTTTTTTTTTTGGATCGCTGACTCTTCCCCTCCAGCGAAGATCATTTATGGAGTTAATTGATTTGTCCTGCTGTGCTAATCTCTTTTGCTGCCAGCGACATGCTGAGCCATAAGACAGGTTCACATTGTAAAATCTACGAACAAACTCCAGTTCGAAACCCGCTCCCGCCGCCACTGCGTCAGGCCGTTGTGTCCTTGGGCAAGACACTTCACCCGAATTTGCTCCTGTGGGTATTGTCCACAGTACATGTATAATATCAATGTGTACTTGTAAAATCGCCTTGATGACTTCGAGGTGTGAAGATGGCCGGTGTGGCGCAGTGGGCTGTGCAATGATTATCAGATCAAGGGGGTGAAACCCGCCGCCGTTGCATCTGTAAAGCCGTTGTGTCCTTGGGCAAGACAATTCACCTGAACTTGCTCCTGTGGGTATTGTCCACAGTCGATGACCATTACATGTATGTATGATCTGTATGTGTAATTTGTATTTGTAAAGCGCTTTGAGTCATTGATAAAGCGCTATAATAAATATAAGGATTATTATTATCCTCTGCTAACAAAAACCTAAAAGTACCCATCTTGTACCCTACTCAATGGGAGTTTCACCAAGAAGTAGTCTGCAGAGACATACAAAAAGCAACTGTTGGGTATAACTTGCGCAATACCCAAGACTGTATTAAACAAGTGGACTTCGTAACAGGTCGGAAAAGGTAAACCCAATCAGAAATTCCTTAAACCTGCATTATTTTTAACGGCTAGCAGGGGGCTACTTCACTGGTTGCAAATCTAGTCCCATTGTACAGAGGTTTATGAGAAAATCATCCTACCTCTCACTTGATTCATTGCCTCCGAAACAATTTGTATTCTCATAAAACTGAATATGTTGAGTATGTTCAACAGAAACCTATCAATCCCGAAAGAGGCGAAGAGATGCTTATCTCTTCCCAGGTCCGCATGTCCAAGTATGGTCACTTATGGCTCCAGAAAAGAAGATGGCCACTGCCAAATTGCCTAACTCAAGGTTTCAAAGAAGAGTGGCCGAGAACAAATCGGCGTCAATGGGGCCATTTATACAGTCTATTGTTTTTCTCTTTAACGACACAAAAAAGCCGAACTCACCTGAAGATAGTGGCAGGGCCTGATGTTGGACTTGAGGTCGCTGGGTGTCATAGGCTTCTCCAGGTTGAGTGAGGACTTCCTGTAGGCCTCCTTGGCTTGACTGACCGTCAGCGTTGACCAGGAGCTCCTCTTCATGAACTTTCCCTCTGGCGCCATGCTGATGCTCTCGCAGGCTGAGCACTTGACATCGTTGTTACTCTTCGATGTCTTGAGGGACAGGTCTCCAGCTAGGTGGCTATGTATCGAGTCAGGGTAACAGTGGCCGATGTGCTCCACAGGATGCCGTGACATGACGCTGGGTGTTCTGTACGTACTGTCACTATCCAGGTTGTCGTCTGAACTCCACCAACCTCCTGAGCGCTGCTTGCCGCTTCCTTCAGATTTACGTTCTTTGCTCTTGCTGCGTTTGCTGTGTTTATGGTGGCCTTGGTGGTAGTGATGGTGGTGGTGCGAGTTGTCCCGCTGCGAGTCGCCTTTGGTACCGTTCATCTTTGAGGAACCTTCCAGTGAGTGCGATTTTGTGAAGAGCTTCTGTACAGAGTGGACTAAGTGGCGTATTCTCCCCGGGCTTTCGTTGCGTTGCTCTGTAGTCGTGGTTGTAGTGGAGGTGCGTTGGTATTGCAGCGTGTGGAAGCCATCCCGGTGCAGCGGCATCTGCTTCTCAAATTGGTCGAGGAGGTTTGCTGGGATTCTGTTCATTTTGCCGCTGCCACCGTGCGAGGACGATCCACCGTCATCTCGGGGGTCCCTGCTGCCAGAGTTGTTGCCCCCGCTTTCCCGCGTTGCGCTGCCGTAGTGCATGCGGGGGAAAGTGCTACTAGACATGGAATGGTCCGTGGCCGACATGGAAACTGGTATGACCATGCATTCAGAGTGGATGGAGCTCCGCGGGGAGCAGCGGTGGTGACTCTCAAGGGGGCAGCTCTCTGTGGGGCTAAGGAGGTAGGAGGGGGGGCGTGAGTTGCTATAGTGGAGGTGATGGTCCAGGGCATGGTCGCATTCAGCCAGGCCGCAGGTGTGGGCTGAGATGGGAGAGGTGAGCTGGAGCTGGGCAGGGCGGCCGCCAGAGAGACCCTTCATGTTCCTGGGTGCAGGGGAGTAGCTGTCCTCATCGAAGTACTGCGTGGGCGACCATGAATACTGCTGGTCTGAAAGACAGAGAGCGAACATTAGAGCTACCCTCGGGTAAAAAAAGCATTTCCCCCAGAAAAAGCAATCACAATTCACATTTAATGATGTGATAGTACCACATGACAAGTCCTCGGACAGGTTGGTAATTATGAACCTTACTCACACTCTCCTCATACACTTCAACTACAAAGGACACTAAACCAGGAAAGTAGCACATCCGAAAAATGAAATCAACAGATTGTAAGGATACAAAATATGTCCTTTTTTCCACCCTTCTATTCAGGTATGTGACAAAAATACGGCTTGAGAGACAGGGAAAAAAGAAAAGGCAGGCGACAGGTAGGAGCCCGCATTGCCATTTATCCAATGCAAAGTGAAATAATAGCCTATCACTCCATGGTGCTTGTGTCATCCGTCAAAGCCCTGAGGAGAGCGCTGTGAGGCATACGGCGGGAGAGGCGTCCTTGGGAGGCGATCAGCAAAAACGCCCTCCCTCCCTTTTTCTCTGTTGGTAATGTAATCTTAGATTAAAACCCTATTCTGAGTGATCGGTCACCAAGGGCAGACGTCCCACCACAGTATACCAATGTATTACACTTAATCAGAGGATACATTTACTTTATTATTCCTCTTGACTGTGTACTGTCACTGTAATTACAATGTCCTCCCTTTAAATCACGTCAGGGGGGGGGTTACAATTCCATGTGGGACAGGGAACATGTTGTATGTCATGCATGACCCTCTTAATTACAATTAAGAGTTAAAGTGTAGAATACATTCCAAATACAAGGGTTAATAAATGCATTTGTTGGTTAATGAGGTTTAAATTAGCTATGAATGCTAATCAGTGATGCCATATAAAGTGTCAAAGTGTAGAATGTTATTTAAAAAAAAAGCGTCTACAATATCTTTATTTGGTAATACAATAATATGTTTGTCTGCCGTCTGTTTCTTGTCTGAGCTTTTCTCCTGTATATTGTAGGAGAAATGCTCAGGTAATATTTCAAACTTATCTGCACACTGTGTTGTGAAATAGGAAACAAACAAACAATCAAAAATAACCATATCTAAGCTCGCTTGCTTGCCAATGATACGCCTCATAAACCCATGCACCTTCACAGTAAGATAATAAATTGAAGGAGAGTTTTTATATGCTACGGATGGGAGTTTAGGGGGCACATTGTCATCTTTTTTTATTATATCATGTACTGATGGTATTCTTCCATAGTGCCCCTTAACACAACTCTGCAACTTCCTGTCTGTTTTCATTTTTTCTCAATGAGGGAAAAATGTGCCTTTTTTCATGGCACACTATTAATTTCATGGGCGGTTTTAAAATGATCAAATCAAAGCAGCAGAACCAGAGATAACCTTTTTTATGGTAAAGGCTACATTAACCCACAATGCAACTCATGCTAGTAGTGGCTAATGCCGCTAGCCTTAAACTAGGAATGAGGAGTGGTCTAAAGAGGTCTGGTTTTCTTTTCTTACTTCAAACCTTTAGATTATTTATATTTTTACACGTTTTGTCTTTGGCCCCAACCAACTCTTATCACTAAAGACAGTTTATCAAACTTTGTGCAAGCCCCTCTGGAGCAACACACAGCTTTATAAAACTTTTTCACAAAATTAACTTGCACTCCTAATATCCTCTTAAAAGATTATGATGTGTAAAATTGGTTTTTAAATTCCCCTTTAATCGGGCCGTAAAAAACTGAAAAAGGAAAATGAGGAAGAAAGTCGTCATCCTAATTAACCTAAACAACCTCTCGGGTCAATCCCGGGGCTCTTAATGTCAATTTCCTTCTGCTGACGGACAATGAACAACAATCGGAATGTTTAATATTTCTGCCTCGAGCAAAACAAAAAATGAAAGGAAAATGGCTCTATCAGATACTAACCTGCAACAGGAGTTGGAGAAATTCATAAAATGATTAACAGTTATAATGTATGCAGTACTATGCAAGATTTTTCAAATACCAGACAAATTGTAATTCATGATAATGCAAATATAATACAACATTGCATTACTACCAAAGCAAAACAACTATTTTAATTGTAGCTCTTGTCACACTAAATCTGCCAACCCTTCCTGTGAATACCCAACAATCATTCAGGAATTAATTTCAATGATTTGATGCTTTACTGTACATTCGAATACAACTGTATACTCTTCTCTCATACAAACCAGACAGACAGTACATCCTCTGGGCCCTGTCAGAGCACACTCAAGGTGTTACTGACTCCATCCAGGATTTCCCTCCTGATTATTTTCTCAATAGCTCTAAGAAAGTCTCACAAATCCCCCCCCCCCCCTAAAATAACAAGATCACAATGACTTACTGCTGTTGTGCTGTTTAGTGAATTGTGATTATGGGTGGAAGCTCCTTTTCATCTTTCATTACATGTATTCCATTCCAACTTATTTTTAATGAGGTCTAAGATCTCAACCCCTGAGGTGCAGCCTTGCTCTTCTGTTGCTGCCATGCTCCATCTGTCGAGATGAAAAACAAATTCTCCTTGTTTACCAGTTTCCTCTTATGAGGATGTCTAACTTGGCTTCCTGCTTTAAAATGAATCCAGGCTACTCTAAGCATGCATGAGGAGAAACAAAACAAATGGGTTATTTTTCCTCAGAAGGGACTGTTTTTGGAATGCTGCACATAATATGGCCATCTAAGACATTGCTATGGAGAATATTTAATCTGAACTTCATTAACCCGAGTAATTTCATTTTCAGTTTGCTAGTAATTGCAGCAGAAGGATGACGGTGCATTATTGATAGATGCAATGCTACACTTCTGTCTGAAGTTATGTCACTGTCTTACCTCAAGGTCTTTCTGAAGGCTGACTATTCCTTGAGGTATCTTGTGGAGCTGCGCTGAATAAATTACCTGCCGGCAGAGTTTCGGCATTTCCTGGGATTATACGACAGATGACAGACTCATCCACCCTCCATATCTCTTCCTCCATTTTCCAACCTCCTTCTCTGCTAATACAGAATTTTAGTTTAGCTAAAGGAAAGACAAAAGTTGACGTATGATTCAAGGAGTAAGTTGACAACAAATTGTGAAGGTTATTTATTATTTAAGCGAGGTGGCTAAAGGGGATAGATGCACTCTGCGTGTGCATCCTTTTGGCAAGTGCTCTGCAAACAGGGAGACAAGTATCTGACATCTGTGGACAGGGAGAGGGCTTGTTGTTTTTAACACAGATACCAGCACCTGCCATCAAATGATCATCTTTCTGGCAAGGGTGCCAACTGCTCCGAAGGACTGCTAGACTGGAGGGTGAATTTGGAAACTGGAGAGCAATTAAAATTCAGCACAACATAGAGCTGCAAAATTCTCTTTGGAATTCTGTCTATAAATGTTGCTAATAATGACTATGCAAATGAAGGCAAATTGGAATATGTGATATATTAAGATAGGAAACGGCAGGGATCCTTAATGTAGTCTTAAAAAGGCTTACGAATTCGACAGACACAGTTCTCCACTGCAGACATAAGCAAACATTTCCTCAAATAAACCAATAAGCACATTCTGCAACCATCCAATCATGTCTGCCTTAACACCTGAACTAAAATCCAGCCCTATAATGTTGTCCAAATCCTCTGGGCTCGGCGGTGATGAATACACCGTACGTCTGAGTGACATAAGGTGTGGATGGGAAGGGAAACAGAGTCAGAGGAAGAGGCTCATTTATTAGGGGCTTCTGTTCTGTGCTGCTGCGCCGTGAGTGTGAGTAAAGGTCGTTTTGCTCCTCTTAACACATTAGCATTTAAATAGCATTATATCTGCACTGAGTATCAGTGACAGCTCCCACTCTTCCACTTGCTCAAACCTTAACTGGAGTTGAAAACAAAGTTAAAAGATAATGAAGCCACTGGACTAGACTGAGAGATCAAAGGCATGCGACCTTCAGACTTGGCAGTGGTTAGCATGGTGGCTAGCTGCCGCACTATTTAAGAGAGGATTAAGATAAAGGGGACTGCGAGAGAGAGTCCCAATGTTTAAAGGGACTTGTGATGGCAGCCTTTAATGTTTTGAATCAGCAATCGGATCTGTCATTTCTGTGTTATCTGGCATCAGACACCCCAAACAGCTTCAGTACTCCAAATTGTATTTTTGCCACCAGTAGATCATTTCTACACAGAATGCAAACGGACCCAAAGGACTGGATAACATCTGCCAAGTTCATTTCAATTGTACATGCTGTTGAATTCACTGAAATGCATCCACTGTGCAGCAAATGTCAAAGAAGGGAACAAATCTTTAGTAGCTGTAACCAAAATGGTTTCAAACATGTTTCCAGAAAGAGCCTTTGCTAGCTATTCCAGAAGCAATATTGTCAACTGGCAAGAGGATAGTCACACCCTTTATTCTCTAAGCAAAACCAATCGATAGAGCAGCTTTCTTATCCATCTCCCAAAGGTTAAATGCAGTCTTCCAAGAATTCTGGCCCTTTCTTTAGAAAATCAAAGGCTGGGAAATTCTGTCCTCAACACTTTAGGGCAAATCAGCAATGGTCTGAGCTATTAGAGGGGAGAAGGAGGCAAAGCAGCAAATCTGTCAGCTTTGCAAGCCTCATGATATCCAGCACAGCAGCGCCGATCAAAATAGCGCAGCAGCTTACGGCTTTGGCAGATATCCCGCTCACTTGTCCATCCAAATGACAGCCATGGACGATTTGTGCACATATTTCAAGAGTGAGCATAAACTGAACTCGCAGAATTTAATTTCTTATATAATAAACCATCTGAGCTGTTTCCAATATCAAATGGGAGCCAATCACTTGTCACTAATATGTCTCTCCATATACCATCTGTCTCTGGCCATGTTTCTATGACTGACGCCTAATGCTGACATGAGCTGACAAACAAAGACGGTTGTATATTGAGTCAGCACTGCATGTGTCACATGTAGACATGCGGTGTATGTTAGTGAGGTTACTCATGCAGTTACACAATGGGGGAGGACCTGCTCCTACAACGGGTAATACATCAAACTGGGAACTGATGCTGGGGTGATGTACTGTAGAGGCGAGCCAGCATAACTGAATCTATACTGTACACTAACAACAATACACACCACTAAGGAGAGCGACAGTCCACCCACTCGCTTCTGGGAAATACCAAGTGACACATGCTTGTGAGTATGTGATGAACTTTGTCACCTGTGTTAACACTGCGAACAATCACTGTGTTCCTTCAGTTGGCAGCTGGATCTGCTCTAACACAGTGACTGCATTTCATTCTGTTTTAGCTTTTTAGATTTTAAGGTTCTTTGTATAGTAACATTTACATTTGGTGTTAATACCTAATTCTTTTATGATTTCTTAAAAATACTTTTTTTTTATTATCCTTATATATTTCTTTTTTTACCTACTATTGCAACTTATTTTTCTTGGATTGTTCATGTTCGCACCACCAGATACCAAAGCAAATTCCTTGTATGTGTAAACGTACGTTGCAATAAACTTGATTCTGATTCTGATTTAGCTTTTAAAATAAACACCTTTTATAACATGTAGACTTTCAATTTTGTCTCATTATGTTTTGGAGTTTGGACATTTAAAACTGAACATTTAACTGAATTATCAGTTACATAATTGATTTTAACTATATAAAAAAGTTTAAATCGATCTTTATAATAATCATTAGTTGCAACCCTTGCATTTCTTGTTAACTCTAGACATAATATACTATCACTACCTCTGAGAGGTACCTTGTTTGTGTTGTTTGCACCTGTGTTATTACCCCATTTCCATAATAAGGAAGATAATGTGTACTTAAATAAGACACCTTCTCCAAACATAACATCTGAAGCTGTCACACCAACACACAGTTGAAAATATTTAAATAAGATGCAGCATGTAAAACAAGTGGGAGACCTCCTCCCTCTCAGCAGAATTGTTTTTTGGGAGTTAAACCAAACAACAAGCAAAAACATAGATGCATAAATAGACTCCCACATTAAGTGATATTACAGCAATCTGAAGATGGTCAGACGGTCACAATAAAACCAGCAGTTCTGTGATTAAGTAAACTTCATGCATGCTGACATCTTGATTTCACATGATATACTCCCAAGAAGAAACCACTTCAAATAAAACATTAAACCCCAAGGTGCAATTATTCACATGCTGATGTTAAACGGCGACCATAGAACCCTCGAGCGTTTCCTGTTGCACCAAGCTGCATGTGGCTATGCAAACACACCTGAGAGGCAGTCTGGATGGGACAGATGGCACCGAGAGATCCCCCCACCATCGACCGCCCCCCCCAGCCCAGCAATCAAAGCCTACACCCCACTATTTCTGCCAGCAGTGGGAGGTTTGCCTGCGTGCACAGAAGTTTTGATTAGAGTAAGAAGAAGCATGCGGAGGTGAGTGGGCATTGTCTACAGAGCTTTTGTTAAAGTATAATGATTAAAGAAAGACAGTTTGTGTGTGCTGGTATGCTTTTGGGGAGATTACAGGTAGAGAAGACACTGACAGTAAAGTGAACAGGAACTATAGCAGCTCATATGCATACTCCTGTAAACTAAGTCTATCAGCCTCGGCACTAATCTCTTCAAAAATGATTAAGCTATTGGCAGGCTGTCCCAACAAACGTAAAGCTGCAATTTTTTCCCCTCCAGCACCCAATTTCACCTACAGAGTGGCGAGCTAAAGGCGGTCATAGTATTTAGCTGCAGAGAGATTATGGTGGCCAGATAAGGAGAAGCCGCTGAATGTCTGAATACTTATCGTGAGCGCACTAATGATGAAGAGTGTTATCTGTGCTCACTCAGCGCTCCTCCTCAGTCCCCCCAATCCCCCCTTTCTCTTTGCCAGTCAAAGTGGGGACAGAACTATAGGTGGCAGAAAGAAATTTAACAAAGTGTCAGGCTCAGCGTTCCTTCTTCCTTCCATGAATGACGCTACTTTTGTGCTTCCCAACTTTCGTGCTTTCTGGTTCCTATTTTTATATTCTGCAAAAAGTATCTCCTATCCAGCTGATGTAATTCTATCCCACACAACTTCACAAGAGTATAGATGGTGACAAATTGTCTTGTCTCTTTGTATCGTTTCATATTCGAACAACAATCTCTTCAATCTAAATCTTTCTAAAAGCCTCCATTTCATGTACAACAGCCACTGAAATTGACTCGGAGTCCAACAATGCCCCCCGTGCAAACTCTTGCCAAGTGTGGTGGATTGCATGGGCTTGCATTTACATGGTGGAATCATAAATCCTGCGCTGCTATCCAGCTATGAATAAATCATGCTGAATGTGAAATTCTGCCACAGGAAAAGCCCTGCATGTGAGAGAGAAAGAGAGTAAGACACGTCTTATGTAACAGCAAGGAATGCATTCCCAGGCAACTTGTTAGAGGAAGCCTCAGAAGTGTTCCTGGTTGCCGTGGCAACGCACACTGAAGTTCCCATACTCTGCAGTCGCTAAGGAGTTCGGGACAAAATGAGAGATAATTTGATGTTGTCACACTATTATTATTTGCAGGGATGATGTAAAAAATAAATAAACAGACGTGTCAAAGGAAGCCTGCTAAGAATAAGAATAAGGGTGATCTCTCTCTTTTTATATAAAAATGTAAAGGGAGGGTCTAGCTCTCAGTCCCCAGAGACAATCCCATCACAGAACTGATTTTAAAAACACTCCAGATCCCCCGGGCCCTGAAGGCATCCACACTCTTCAGCCTGAAGAAGACAATTGAAATCCTTTCTCCTCTTATGTGATTTTCCTCTCTGCAGACCACAGCGGCCCGGGAGTGGGTGGCCGTAATGACTTTTTGGAGATGGAAGCGATACCGACAGTCCGGTTCAGATCCTTGTCTCTCAGTCGCCTCGTTCTCCAAAGTCAGCCGGAACATTAGAGGCACAAAGTCAATCAGGGCGTTCAATTATTTGCTGTGATGCTTATCGGGACAAAATCACATCGGAAAAATTAAGTGAAGTGACAATATTTGAGGGTGGAAAACAATTAGTACTGATGGGGTTTAATGCAATCTGGGACAGGTGGCGCAGTGGTCTGTGCATCCGATCATCAGCTCACGGGGGAGTGCTGGGGAACTCCAGTTCGAAACCCGCTCCCGCCCCCACTGCGTCAGGCCGTTGTGTCCTTGGGCAAGACACTTCACCCGGATTTGCTCCTGTGGGTATTGTCCACAGTACATGTATGATACTAATGTGAACTTGTAAAAGCGCCTCGATGACTTCGAGGCGTGAAGATGGACGGTGTGGCGCTGTGCAATGATCATCAGATCAAGGGGTGAAACCCGCCGCTGCTGCGTCTGTAAAGCCGGTGTGTCCTTGGGCAAGACACTTCACCTGAACTTGCTCCTGTGGGTATTGCACAGTATCTGACCATTGCATGTATGATATATGTGTAATGTGTGTATATGTAAAGCACTTTGAGTCATTGAAAAAGCGCTATAATAAATGTAAGGAATTATTTATTATTATTATTAACTGCATGTGACTGGAAGACCACCATCAAATACGACCTACTGTATGCTGCCACACACAACTTTCATATACTGCAACACCACCCACATCTATGTTGCTCTGTTGACTGAATTAAGGTGAACCTGGACACATCTGATAGGAGAAAGATATTCAGACTGAGCCAACCACTTAATGGAGATGTTTTGATAAACTTCCTGCCTGTATTATACGATACGATATACTTTATTGCGTTCTTTTTTTACTTTTATGGCTGTACCTGTACAAGTTCTTACTATCAACTAATCTGCAGAATATTTTCTTGATCAATCGATCAGTTGTTTTTAAAATGGTAGAACATGCTTAAAAGTTACCAAGGTGATGTTTTCAAGTTTCTTTCCGACAAACTTTCAGACCCCAAAGATATTCATTTGTTTTTATAATCATAGAAGGCTAAGAATCTAAGAACATAATCACATTTGTCATGGTGCCAACATTGTTTCCTAAATTATTAATCAATTATCAAATTGTTGCAGGTTAATTGTTGGTTTAGCTTTATAACAAAAACAGTTCTGTGAGCATGTGTGGCGCTTGTTAAAGCATGTGTATAATTTGCCTTAAAGGGGACCTATCATGCAAAATGCACTTTTGTACATCTTTTATACATGAATATGTGTCCCCGGTGTTGTAGGGAACTCACCAAGTGTCAGAAAACACAACCCTCTCTATTTTCCTCCATACCCAAATCTCTAAAAAAAAAAGGGGCTGCAACGGATCTGATACAGACTGATCCAGATTTGAACACTGTCCTGACGTCAGGACGGTGGCGCCACGGCTATTGGTCAATTCTCCACCTATCAGGGGAATGAGAGGTTGGCCCATGGCCGGCCATTGCTGCTCGAATGCGCTGGAGACACTGTAGTACATATGCCAGGCCTGTAAGTGGCACTGTAGTCTGCCACAAAAGCAGCGAATAAGATTTCCCTTGCATGGTTGCCATGGTTGCCCTTCTGCTTATTCTCCACTGTGGTTCTTTTTCTCCCTCCCCGAGGCAAGCGTTTGCGCCTCCTGCTTTAAAACAAATGAATAATGACTCTATATAATCATATGTAAGGGATAATGTGCAGCAACGTGGTCATTATGGGGAAAAGAACACCGACAGACTGATCAGGAGCCTGACGCGAAGCGGAGGGATCTAGATCGGCATGAAGGCACATTATGCAATGTGCAATGTGCACATTATCCCGCTTATTACATGGCCACATTCTCAACAAAGTAACAACATGACTCCCAATATTAATTGAAATGCTTTTATGGATTTAGAAAATGATTTTATTGATTTAAAAAAGAGTTGTATTGATTTAAATTGACATGCATCCACTAAGAAAAATAGTCCGTTGTTACTGTTTGAACTAACGTAGCAACGGCAGGAACTGTTTCGATAATTTTTGAGGAGCTTTTTGATTACAGATTTGAAAACATCGTTGCTTGCTTTAAAAGTAGCACAATTCATTATGTCAAACCTTGGAAAGTATCTAGATATCCCTGCCCTAATGCCAAAGTAACTGCCAACTCCCCTCTCCTGCAGGGGGGCGTGGTCAGCTGCAGCTCACATAATCAGCCCTCTGCAAAAACAGGGCTGGAAAGAGCAAATAGAGCGAAATGAGGCATGGCTAAAATGCAGGATCTGTTTGGTATTTTGAAAAAAAAACTATATTTATATACTTTATATAGGTATGGTCCTACAATATATGTTTCAAATATAGCATGATAGGTCCACTTTAAATAACATAAAGACCTAGAGAATGCAATTCCTGAAGAAATTGCTAGTGGGAATGCTTTATGCTGAAAAGCTGACGCTGAATTGCTATGCTGAAATGTAATGTGTAAGAAGAAAGTGAAGAATTTAGATTGAAATGATACATGAACACTGGGGGCTTGAATGTGTGATGAGAGAAGAAAAGAAAGTAAAAAGGCTTGGAAAAGCAGCAGAATATTTGAACTGCAAACTTTTGAACTAACTTGATGGCAAATGATCTGTTGCCATGCCAACGGCATTTGATGACATCCCATAATACGCTTAGATGTGTTGATGGCTGCATCGTTACCAAACCTGTGAAGTTTTGGGCTGTTTGGAGCATTTCCACTGAAGTTATCAGAAAACCGTGTTTCATGGTGAGCATTGTGTTGCCATGGCAACGGCATTTGAAGAAATCTCAAAACTGTCCCTTAGATGTCTTCACGGCTGGACTGTTAGTACACATGTGAAGTTTGGAGTATAGGAGTTATACATTACATTAGGAGGTTACATTACTCTCTCTCTTCTCTTGATCACCCTCTCTCTTCTCTTGATCACCCTCTCAATCTTCTATCGCCCTCTCTATTCTCTTGATCACCCTCTCTCTCTTCTCTTGATCACCCTCTCACTCTTCTAGCACCCTCTCTCTCTTCTCTTGATCGCCCTCTCACTCTTCTATCACCCTCTCTCCCTTCTCTTGATCGCCCTCTCTCTCTTCTCTTGATTGCCCTCTCTCTCTTCTCTTGATCACCCTCTCTCTCTTCTCTTGATCACCCTCTCTCTCTCCTCTTGATCACCTTCTCTCTCTCCTCTTGATCACCCTCTTGATCTTCCATGGAAACGGCATATGATGACACCCCATAATTGACGTAGAGCTGTTTGGGGCAGGACCATTAACCATTATCTGAAGTCTGCTGCTCTGAGCATGTCAGTTTGAGTTATGACATCATCGTGTTCCATGACACAGGTGTTTATATTTGAGCTAACGAGGTGTCCAGAGATCAAAGGTTTCCATTGTTCTGAATGAGAGATAAACCTGTTACATGTGAACGTTTTGTGAAGAACCATAACAGATATCGGTGAAATTTCAAAGCGTGAAGCATCTCAAGAACCTTGAGTATCTGAAGAGTGCTGTACTTTCGGGTCAATAATGTGGCCTTTTTGGATTAACTAAAGGTGTGCGGCTGCTGCTGTGAGGAAATATCAGCCTGAAATTACAATGGGCTTTAATGGAGACATGTTGAAAGTTTTTGTCACTTCATGACCTCAAGAGGCATTTTGTTTAATTATCTTTGCTTAATTATTTGTCAGATGTTTTCCTACATTTGTCATGAAAAATTATGTGTCAGGAATGTAGGGTTTGGGAATTATGGCAGTTTAAAAAATATATACGAAGGCAAATTTCAAGATTTCCTACACTCTAGCTGTGACATCACGCACTCTAGTTAATGTTAACCTCTGAAGAAAGCCTCTTTACCAAGGTCTGAACAATATATGAACAATATCTCTAAAAGTAAGATTCAGATTTAAAAGTTGTGTTACACGAATAATGTCAGAAAGATGTGTAACATTTTAAAGTTGGAATGAGATTTCTGAGTGAAAGTATGAAGGAACATTTAGCAGTTGAAGTCGCATGAAGATTGTTCAAGTCTGAAGATGTTCTCCATTGACTTCAATGGTTAAAAATGTGATGAATTATGGGATGTATCTCTGGAATTATGAAAGTTATGATTGATAAAAGTAATAGCACTCGATTCCCGACCGAGCTGAACGTGTTGATGTTTGAACGGAGTTTCTGCGATGTTCAATGCGGGAGGAGAAGACCGGCAAAATAACGGGAGGAATAAAATTAAAGAATTTTGTGCGTAGAAGAACAGATAGTGGGAAAGCTGTTAACAGCATTCCCACTAAATGATATCAATGACAACCAATTATGAAGTTATATTGTACATAAATAATGTGCATTTTAAGAATTATTCAAATTAATTCTGTTTCTTTGCACCAACTTTTTGGTATGTTTCAACCTCTCAAACAACTCCTAACAGAATTATCTGTTATTCAAAATGACCCAGAGTAATGAAAATAACGCCAGTCAATAAACCGCCCAAGGGTGGTCCAAAAAAGATTGGTAAAAATGTTCACATTACACTTAGCTTTCTGCGCCTTAAATTACATTTGACTTCAAAACATATTTTCCTATAAGATGCCATACATCTCACTTCAAAAACATACAGTATAATAAGGCTATACTTCAAAGTGTTCATTATGTAAGGAAAATGGGGCAGACGACGGTTAAAGCAACCTATACCACACTTGTTGAATTATCACGGTCTTCCCTTATTGTACACATGATGCTGTGCTACACATCTGAGATTAGAGAGTAATTTAGATCAGACATGTACGCTCATTCATCATAAACATCTGTGCAAAAGCACTCTTGAGGGGGAAGGCTGGCTTTTATTTGCTTCCCCAGGCAGTCACTCAAACCAACTGATTGTAGTAATAATTCAATGCAGTGAGAGGGCTGATTTAGTTTCCCCCACAGATCTAACACAAGTAGCTGTAATGATATGAAAGGAGATACGGAAAACCTGGATATACTCCTTGAGAACAGCCGGATTGGATGGGACTGACGGCAGCTGTCACCTGGTGTTTGATACTTAAGTGTGTGAGAAACGATCACACATAAGAAACAGAGAAAGCATATCGACAGTCGCTGTTGAGATTGATTGGTGACATGTTCATTTTCAGTTGATATCACACACTTGTTTTCCTCATTCCCCCAGGGTCTGGCTGCAGCCCTTTCCACTGAATCTCATCAACGAGCCCCTTTTGAATCTCTGTGACACGGGCTGGCATACATGTGTATTTGTGTGTGGGAATCTGTGTGCTGTCAGATGGAGAGTGTGTGAAAAAGAGTGGCAGGCATAGGGGAAAAAGATTGTGAAAGACAGGTCAATTTGACAAAAAGGTTCAATATGACTCGACTCATGGGGAACACTCTTGTTGAAATATGTGTCATAGCAACTTGGCACCGATATGACAAATAACACACTGGCAACAATACACAATCTGGGTAGTTTTATTTTGGAAAAACACACCTTTAGGTATAAAATCCATCGTTGATTTAAAGCAAAACAGGCTTAGAAATAAAACTCCTGATCAAGATGCTTGACTGTAATTGGACCAACATCATGGCTGGCAATTCAAACAACCTGAGATTCAGCTGAAGTTTAATACTGCCCTAAAAGCAATCTCTGAGATAATTATTTCTAAAACAAGTGGAACCACAACAGACATCCCTCCATCCACCCATCTCATCAAGGCTCTATAACAACTCTCCTTGTTAATTTCCTCCAAGCTTTGAGCTGGAGGTTGCTTAGAAACAAGTCTCAAGCACATCACAGCCAGGACCAAAGTGTTGGCCTTCGCCTGGGGGCCACATACAGTGCATGGGGGATGTGACAGTCAAACAGCGTCTGTATTTCTAAACTCAGCACATTGGAACAGGCCAACGATGTCTGTCTCATTTGTAGTCGCAAGCTTTAGTCAGAAAGTGTCACGATCTGTCTATGTTGTGTTTTGTCTTGTCTTTTTCTGTCTTTGGTTTCCTGTTTTATTTTGAAAAGTGTTCACCTCCTGTTTTGCCTGTTGCTTTCTGTCTGTTTTCCCTCCCCGATTACCCGATTGTGTTCACCTGGTGCCTCTGTGTTTTCTCCTCCCTCCTCACCTGTCTCTTGTTTGTTTGATTAGTCATATGTGCATTTAAGTTCTGTGTTTTCTGTTAGTTCCTTGTTGTAGTTGGACGTTGTTCACGGGATGAGCGTTCTGGTTTGTCCTAGTTTGTTTCATTTAAACCGTGAAATTAAGGTATTTTTTCTGAGAAATCTGCGTTTGGGTCCTGCCTGCTTCGCTCATCCTTGACAGAAGGAACAGCAGATTATTTTGAGCAGGAATTATTGGATTTTTCCTTTTTTTTGGCTAACTGCTCTGATCGATGGAGGGGAGCGTCCGGTAGTGATGGCGAGATGAAGCCTTATGAAGCTTTCCAGCCAATTGGTTCGCAAAAGGGTTCATCTCATGAGGCTTCATCATGCTCTATCACATACAGAGTTCCCAATGAGTAAAGCCTTAGCATAAATCATATTTTCATGTTAAAAATATTGTATTTATTCCAGTTTAATGATTGTGATTGAAAAGCCTAAGGAGGCTGGTACACATTGCAAAGAGGGATTTGTATTCCTTAATAATATTCATAAACTTAACCATGTTGTAGACTGAGAAAGGCTAAGCCATATCAAAGAATACATTTATTAACTACATTATCTCATTTAGCTGTAGCTTTTATAAACAACAACAAATACGTATTGTTCAGTCTTTGAACCAGGGACCCTGCGGTCATGAGTCAACTGCTTTCCCGCTGAGCCACAGCACACACACTAAATCTCACTGAAAACACTGCAAGATATGTATTCCTGTATTTATTGATGTTTTTATTCCTACATTTATTTATGCTTGTATCTATTTATACTTATGACATGTTCCGACCTCTATAAGTGAGGGTCTGAGCTCTCTTGATTCCATTGTGTCCCCGGGCCCGCCGGGTACAGGAGGGGTAATATGGTTCTTATTATACATCCATGGGTATTATGAGCGTTGTGGTTCAACCGTTCAACTGATCTGAATCGCTTCGTGAAGCAGTCACGTGGTATCGACAGGCAGCGAGGCTTCGTTTGTCATCGGTGACGTCACTGGCCTAAAACGATACAAGCCTCGATATATGCTTCACAAAAAGCTTCGGGGATTACTCGACACACGCTCCGAAGCCTCGGCGCAATACGTAACATCACTAGCGTCCGGGGGTTCAGCAGCGAGAGGCAGCTCTGGCAGAGGCGCGCCAGATGGCTACGGAGAAGCCAGGCTTAGTGAAATTCTTACCTGGCTGGATTTTGGATTTCCTCTCGGTGTGTTATCCCCTGCCTGCTAGCCCCAGCCATGCTGGCTCCCTGCCTCCCAATTCCCATTATGACACCACACGCATCGGTGTGTTCCGTCTGGAGTCAAATCTTGCTTCGGCCCCAGCCGTGGGTCCTGCCAATCCCATGTCTTGTTCCGTTGGAGTTCCCGCCGTCACCTGTCTCGCCGGGGGTCCTGCCAACTCCTGGTCCTCTTCCGTGGGGGATCCTGCCGAAGCCTGTCCCACCGGCTCCGTCTGGTCTTCGCCCTCCAGCCCGGCCCCCTGAGAGCCGCGGTCTTCGCCCTCGGCCCCCTGACTCTTCCTTGGATGCTGCCTTGCCCCCGGGCCGTCTGCCCGAGTCCCCCACCTTGGACTCTGCCTTGCCCCCGGGCCGTCCGCCCGAGTCCCCCACCTTGGACTCTGCCTTGCCCCCGGGCCGTCCGCCCGAGTCCCCATTTTTTAACTCTGCCTTGCCCCCTGGCCGTCCGCCCGAGTCCCCATCCTTGAACTCTGCCTTGCCCCCGGGCCGTCCGCCCGAGTTCCCCTTTTTGAACTCTGCCTTGCCCCCGGGCCGTCGGCCCGAGACCCCTTCCGGGTCCTCCGATGTGCCCCTGGGCTGTCAGCCCAAACCCGTCCTCCAGACCCCCTCCACCCACCCTGTTGGCCCTCTGATTACCCGATTGTGTTCACCTGTTGCCCCTGTGTTTTCTCCTCCCTCCTCACCTGTCTCTTGTTTGTTTGATTAGTCCTGTGTGCATTTAGGTTCTGTGTTTTCTGTTAGTCTTTGTTAGTTCCTTGTTGTGGTTGGACGTTGTTCACGGGTGAGAGTTCTGTTTTGTCCTAGTTTGTTTCATTTAAACCTTGAAATTAAGGTATTTTTTCTGAGAAATCTGCGTTTGGGTCCTGCCTGCTTCGCTCATCCTTGACAGAAAGACAGCGATTATGAGGGGGCCCATTGATATTACAGGTATTTCAGCTCAGCTGGGTAGATACACACAATCACATCAACAACAAGTATGGGACAAATTGGAGGGAGACAACATGACATTCCCTAGGAGTCACTGGACAGGTGGAGGAACATCAGGTTAGGCCAGGTACATACTATTTCAGAGAATACACTTTGTAAATGAAAGGGTTTACTATTGCCTCCATATGTCATATTATCTTGTGATAGATATCTGGTACTAAGGTTGTGTGGTATGGTCAAAAACTGTGGGAAAAGCTTGGTGAACTTTCAGCTAAGATGTTTGATTCATCACAGGTACGGTTTTCTCGGTCTTCCATGATATCAAACGGAATATCTTTGGCTTTTGGCTGCTGGTCAAATAAAAAAAAGCAATTTGAACAGATTTGATTTATCATATCTGACCTTTATTTTGGACAAAACTGTCAGAGTAAGTCATCAGATTAACTGATAAAGAAAACTCCTAGTTGCAGATATATGACAATATTGATGTTCAGATGTGTGTTTTACTATCAAGTATTTGTGTTCATAAGTGCTTAACGGCCTGTCCACACACAGGCATGAAAAAAATCTTGAAAAATCTTGATGCTGGGCGTGTCTGAAACTTGGCAATTTTTTGCGAGCAACGCGACCAACAACCAATCACATGAACCTCCCGCCCCCGACATACAAAGCAATAGCAATGTTAAAACGAAGTAAACTGAATATAAACTCCCCAAACAGGCGAAAACCTACCAGTTTCACCCACTGTCTCTGCCACCTCCCTCCATGCCTGGTTCCTCCGGTTTGTATCCCGGTAAATAGTTCTGGTCGTAAAGAACCGGGTGATTTGCTACCGTAATTTCTCGTTTGGAATATGAGGAAATTAACTGCGGTCTGGCTCTCCCAGCTTGCACGCGGTTTGATTGGCTAGCGCTTATACTGGCGGGATTTGCATAAACGGGATTTGATTGGCTGATGCCAGCTTCGAAAGCATCGGGAGCATCAAAAGTTGAACATTGCTCAACTTTTGATGCTCACGATGCTTGCAAAGCCATGCTCCGCTCCCCACAATGCAGTTCGGCGAAGATTCAAAATCTTCTAAGTCACCCCATTCAAGTGAATGGGCGAAGCTTTGAAAGATTTTTTTCATGCCTGTGTGTGGACGGCCCGTTACTATGGAGTCATATTTGGGTCAATATTCTAGCGCGTAAAACAAGCTACTCACGAGCGGAAAATGTGCTTTTACACGCGCATAAAATGACCCTCGCGCGCAGATTAAACCCCCGCGAGACAGCCTTCTTGCTCGCTCGCGGGAGTGTCAGCCTTGCGGAGTCTGTCTACGCGCGCGTGAACATTTTCTGGGATTTTGGGGTGGAGCCACTGGACTTTGATTGATAGCTGCAAGGAAACCCGGAGTTGCCAGGTTTGATAAATGCCTGAACTACCAAGAGCCGAGGAGTGACGGCAGCAAAATCAGTTGGACGAGATTGAATGGTAAAATTGTCCATAAAAAACTATTATATTCGTAAAGTGTACAGCTAATATATATATATAAAAATTTATTTTTGAGTGGGCTGTATCTGTCGAAAATTGCATATATATATATAATTTTATTTTATATAAAACAATATATTTTTGAGTGGGCTGTATCTGTCGAAAATTGCCAGCTACTGTCTGCTGTACACTCTTAGAAGGGATGTGTCAAATATGACACAACATGTGTTGAATTTCAACACACCTACAGAGTGTGCTCAGGGACAACACGTGTTGTGTTTATTTATGTGTAAATCATTTTTACACACAAAATGTGTTACATGCCCCTTACACACAATGTGCACATTTTACACATTGTGTGTCATAAATGTGTAACCAAGATGAACACACTCATGTGTTATTTCTGCACATTTTGTGTTATATTTCTTTAACCAGAATTAACATTTGATTGTGTTATATCTGCACATTGTGTGTCAATGACGATTACTGGAAGTACCAGGTGGTGGATATGGTTTTTATTCAAAAAATAGAATGCAAGAATACATTTATTTACAAGGATTTCATTAGCACAATATGTCATTAAGAAAATAATTGTTAACATTTAAAAACATTAATATTTTTCTAATTCATCAAATGTTGACAGAATAGATAATTCATAAAATCACACCTAAAAAAACCTTATACCTTGGTTAAAACAAACTTAATCTTCAGCAAACTATTGTTGTAAATGACTTTCAGCTGAGGGAATATAGTGATGAGATTCTTCACAAGGACCACCTTTTCAGTGTTGGATGGATAATTAAGGATTAAAATGAATGACAAGTGAGCTATTTATTTTTAATTTTTCAAAAAGAATACAAAAAGTTCTAGCATACAAATATTACAAATGCGTGATAATAACGCAATTGGTTATAAAGAATGTCCTTTTGTATCAAGCAAATAACAAAAACAATTTTTACAACCAATACTGTATATCACTTAAATGCAACAATTATACACATATGGACAACTTTACTAATCAATCTCGTCCAACTGATTTTGCTGTCGTCACTCCTCGGCTCTTGGTAGTTCAGGCATTTATCAAACCTGGCAACTCCGGGTTTCCTTGCAGCTGTCAATCAAAGTCTAGTGGCTCCGCCCCAAAGTGCCAGAAACTTTTCACGCGTACGTAGACAGACTCCGCGAGGCTGACACTCCCGCGAGCAAGCAAGAGGGCTGTCTCTCCCGCTCGCGGGGGTTTAATCTGCGCGCGAGGGTCATTTTATGCGCGTGTAAAAGCACATTTTCCGCTCGTGAGTAGCTTGTTTTACGCGCTAGAATATTGACCCAAATCTGACTCCATAGTTACCATCAATTTTAATTAAATGTACTGTACATGTGGATTGTTCAGTGTTTGTTGGTATGGATGGGGAAATTGCATAACATATATGGGAGATCTGTTCCTTGACTGAAAACAATTAAAATCCTATGATACCCCTCCCACCCCATCTCCATATCCAACAAGGCAAGCCTCGGAGTGTAACAGCCGCACTGTTGCATCACACCGCTTCCTGATTGGACTCCTAATGCTTGTCCTTGAGGCATGGGCTTTGAAAAACTCCTGCATGTGATGTGTACGCACGCTACAAATGATTGAGCTCACAACAAGTACTTTACCGTGAGCTCCGAGGATCACGATTGAATGAAGAACAAAACAGTTCTGGTAATGTAGCTCTTTGGCTTTTTTTTAAGCCTCCTGTTCCTCATCCCGTAGATTACACTAGTCTGGGAAAACACTTTTTAACAAGTGTTCAATATTTGCAGGTGTGATTCAAAATCAACAAACTGTTGCGTTCGGTGAGAGTATTTGAATCCCACTTTGAATGAGAAAAAAGAAACACTATTTTGTCGTCAGGAAAGGAAAACATGGCAGAAAGGTTAAGAGAATTAACATATGACAAGGTGAGACAAGGCGAAGCACGCAGCATGGCATGCTTATGATGGATTAATGCTGGTGTGCACGAATTGACTTGGAAAACATGAATCGTGCTGTGAATCTGTTTTCCTTAATGGTCAATTTAATTCGATGTAATACCTTAATTACGCTCCGCTTGTCGCACTTTCATGCCGCATGAACGTGTACAAAGAGAGGTGGTTGATTTAATTGATGCTGGTATGATGCTATGGGCCTTGTCAATTTGTTAAAGGCAATAGATAATAACTAATTTACTTAACTTTGTAATGTTGTGTTGCGGGGCATCGCTTACTAAATCCTATTTGGCTGCTTAGTACAAAAATGTGATCATTAACAGATTAGGGGAGATGCTTTTGTAAACACTGGCTGCAGCTTCATTACATTTACAGGAGGGAAGGGGCAGGCCAGGTCCTCATTCTGCAGTGTATGAGGATATCAAATTGAATGATACTGTGACTAATTAAAGGTATTATCATGGGCTTTCTCATCCCCTTGAAAATATACTTTAGGGTCATCAGATAAGTGTGGACTGAGTCAATAGCAAAGGTCACGTAGTCTCAACCTAATCTGCTCCTGTTTCTCTTGACACCCATTTAACAACATGGCAGTTTTATCATAAAAGTCTTTGTTAGCTCTCCTAGAATTTGACCGCAATGTTGCAATTAGTAATGGATCATCAGTAAAGTGGTATATGACCAGTCGGCACACTTGAATCTTTGTTGTTCCCCCATCTCCTCATTATTCAGAGGCTATTCAGTGGGAGGTGGAACTCATAAAATCAATGTTGCGGTGTAAAATATCTTCCACTTACTTACAAAAATCCATAGAAAACGTTAAACATAAACATGCTCTTTGATTTAACGATCATAAATAGTCCATGCGCTACAGACACCTCCTTTGCAAGCATTATACATGCACACTTTGCAATTTCATGGATATTTTAAGTGAGACTTAATATTCCCCAACGACTTTGATCTTTGATACATTGTTAGTCAGATATCAAGCAAAAACACACTTTTTTCTATAATTTTTTTCTCATTGTAAATTAAATCTCTCTGAGTCTGAGACTAACTCAAAACCTATTTCACAAATGCACTGCTAATCTATTCTAGACATTAGAAAGGAGATGTATGTGCAAAGGCAAATGTCTAAATCAGGGGTTTTCAAAGTGTGGGAAGGTGAGCCTCCCCTCAGAGAACATAAGAACAGCCGCGCCCCCCCTCCCAATTATTATTGCTATTATTATTATCATTATTGTTATTATTATTGTCGTTGTTGCTATAATTCAGGGGTATTATTATCCAGTGGAATGCCCTTACCTACTGGCCTAGTAAATCAAAGTGGTTACTTTTTTTGGCTGGGCAGTGTAGTTTTACACACCGTCTTATTTGACTTTCTCAGGACTTAAAACTGTTTTTTGGGGGCAGACCCCCACAAATAAAAGAATATATTTACACACGTAAAGTCATCATCTTAACAGTTTTTTATGCTCATCGAGAAGGGTAATTTATGCGAAGATGCCAACAAAAACGTCTGACGTGAAGTGCCTGTGCTGAAAAAATACATCTGAAGACAGCAGCTACATGTATGGCTCTGCAGAAGTTGTGATCGGCAGTTTTCACAATGGATTAATTTCTTGTGTAAAAAAGAATCACAAATAGATGTCAGATGGATAGAGCAATTGTTATTACAGCTCTACTGTAAATAGAAACAAAAATCAATGTTCCTGCACAATTTAACTATCAATGTCTGGCAGATACAAACGGTCACCTACCCACCTCCTCACCTCCCACTGTTGATTAGAAATACCAACAATAATATAATAAACCAGCTTCCATCAAGCTGTTGTCACTGAAGCATCGCAGCTTGTGTCATCCCACACCTACAAACGCATGAATCAACATATCTGAATCAGAGAAATCGAAATATAAAAAGTGAAAGAGCGCTCCGTCCAAACAGAAGGTCTCGTTCTAGCCATCAACATGTTTGTCTCTTCAGAAGCTGGCCAGATAAGTGGAAGTGCGAGGGAGATTTTCACCAGTTTAGAGAGGTCTTCTGTGAGCCAGAACGAAATGCCACAGGTTACATTCACGTACAGAGGTGCCTTCACATTGATGGATTGTTTGGTTTTTAGAATGAACGGTAAGTGGTGCAGGTTGTCAGTGTGCAGTGCTTCAGGGTGAACTCAAATTAAGAATCTTCACGTGGGCTCGAAGGTAGGGACGCTGCTGCTTAATTCCACCCCCATGGGATTCCTCACTCTTGATCCAAAGTGCCCCTAGTAATGTGACTTATGTCCAAGTAAGCAAAAGGGTGTACAACGTTTCAGTAAAACACATCTGATGGAGGAGGGCCGTGAGCCATGGCATGCATCCATCATCCTCTGCTCCCCAGCCCTGCTTCCTGCCACGAAGATTAACCCAGAGTGACCTCCACTGACGCTGGGTGAGGAATTAATGTTTCCTGAGGGCCACATTGGCATTGAGTCGTTACCCTACGAGGGCGCTTTAGGGTGAGGACACAGTACACACTATTAACCCCTCTGATCTTGGATTATTGCCACGTCAGATTGACGCCGGTTATCACACACAGACTCCAGCGAAAGGGCCGCCTATTATGTCCCGAGGTTAGCTTGCCAGAGGAGGTGCCCTGATTGAACACAGTCAGAGACAACAAAAGGCTGCACTCCTTCCTCTTTTCAGACGTGCAGAGGGAATTTTCCCGGAAAAAGAAGCCAAATTTGAAGCAATCAATGTCACTGCGACACTTTTGCAGTGGTTCACATCATCATCATCATCATCATCATCATCATCATCATCATCATCATCATCATCAGTGCCATCCTATCCAACAATTACCTGGTAATTACTTGTGGAATCTCTGAGCAGCATCACCAATAAATCATTTCTATACTGATATATTTCTGTGGGAGATCAGCCTCACTCATAGATGATTCAAATGCTTCCTGATCGAGAGAGAAAGACCTAAAAACTCATTGAAGATCAGTTTTGTTACCGGAAACAATCTCCTCAAGCAGTTCAGGCTGTGAGTATTGTTCCTCTCTCCCTTGTGTATGCTCTTCGGGTGTGCATTTCCTCTTGAGAACAAGGATGGGGGGCAAATCAGATGTGTTTATTTTTAGTAACAAAAAGTGTGTCTCCGGCTCCTGGGCTGCACCTCTGAGGCACGCAGGCATGTCTGTCATGAATGGGAATGAGCATTAGTGCTCAAGATTTGTGTTTACTAAGGGGCCTTTGTAATTATGTAATTACAGTGTCTCAGAAAATCTTGCAAGACAGCTCGTCAGACACAAATGCCATAATGACGAGAACATTAGAGACAGTAAGAGTTATTATGTAAGATGCATGACTGTTGCATCCATTACATTTTTTAGATAATGGTGATGTTGTTTCTTTTGAATCATTCACAATTTATAGCTTCACTTTTGTTCCTCTGAGCATATGTGTGTTATGTTGTCACCAAATCCTACGCCAACTGGAGGCAATGAATTCTGGGCCGGTGGGAAATCTGCCTGACTTGATCCACTCATTTTGTGCACCTGAGTAGCACGAGGTTAATAGCTAATAGGGCTGCAGATAGACTCACTGATGTACTATATCCCACATAGCTCCCACATAGTGGATGCACCAAAACACATCATTATTAAACACACTGCATTTGGTAAATTACTGGTGATATTATGGGTTTTCAAAATGAGCTGTGACGTTTGTCTGCTGTCATTAGGAAAAGCAGGGTAGAATAGAGAAAAATAAGACTTATTTTTCTGCTGGCTGACATGCTTTGGAGAATCCAATGTCTTTTCCCAGTGCTACTGAGCCAAATATCTGGCTAAATGAGAAAGCTGCAGAGCATGATAATGTGATTTTGGAGCAATCCAGTGAACTGGAGAGGAAAAAGACAAAGTGAGAGGTATTGTTTGGCAATGAAGCCGGCACATCCTTGAATTGAGTTAAAAATAACCCCAATGTAGGATGTGTATTGTGTTCATTATCTCCCATGTCATGGTGATTCAGTGTCACTAAAAGACTTAGTGTCTGTCAGAGGGTACAGAGGACTGAGTCTCCCCTGTTACGTAAAGAGAGTGTGCTTCTCTGTGACCTCAAGCTGTTTGAGCTTATCAAGTTGTAAACAATGCACCCGAATAAACTGACGAGCAGCTATGTCACCCGGCTACTCCCCGCTTTATGAGCCGCTGTGACGGCGCAATGTCAAATGTCAATGTCGTCAATTCAGGTCAAAAAGGACAGAATCGACCCTATTAAAAAATGCTACCAAAATAAAATCACTGCTAAAAAGGAGACCGCAGGAAATGCTCGACAGGTGGAACAATATGTGAAAAATCAAATGGCTTATAGGAGTGTTCATGATTGCCCCATGCTGCAGCCTGACGGTATCCATCAGTCTTGTACTCTCCCGATGCATTCTTCTGAGTGTTCTGAGACGATACATAGCAACAGTGGGCTCGCGATTCAGTTGCAAGCCAGTGCATCATCCGATATCTCTGGCCCTGTCTAACGCTTGGTTAGCCAAGCGAAGCATCTATGGGGACTTCATGAATAAAAGTGTGGCAATAAACTTTGATTATAATCAAAAACCAATGCAGTGCTTTAATAAGGACAGTTTTTCAAAGCTATGTAATTACTAGCATCTCTAAGGTGCCATCATGTTGGAGAGCGATGATTAATATCTTAGGGGCTCTATACACCTGAGACCCTTGATCATACAGGCCAGGGTTGCCTCAAGGGAGAGGGCCAGCAGAAGCATGATTTGAAAGGATGCCAGTGGTGGTTCAGCAAGGGAATCTTTTGGAGTCTTATTACAGTAATTGGTTCTTGTTGCTAAAAAATCTGAAGCATTCATGCCTGACTGAGTGTAACAAACTGGAGAGAATTTCATAGCTTTGCACCCTGAGTGGGTGAGTGTTTAAAAAGTGAGAGAGAAAAGAGGTGGTGAAGGAGAACGATAGCAAGAGTTTCTCAGAGGCCAGGTTTGGGGTTTAAATAAGCAGCTCTGAAAGGAGTCGCAGCCCGAGGGAGAAGACCTCAGCACAGAGGACCAAAGCAGTGTGAGGCAGTGGACACACTCGCATTAAAAAGAGAACAAAGGCAGAGAACATGAAAGTAAAATAGAGAAGAGTTAGACAGAGCCAGAGATATATCCCATATATACCTAACTTCACATTGTTATCTTAGTAATATGTTGAAAATGTCAGTGGATGTTGTGCTGTTTTCTAGGTTTTGATTAAAGTGGCTATAGATAACATGTTTGCTTTAACTTATCATTATGAAGTATATGTTGCTTGTATAATATAATGGCTCTAGAAAAATTACACAACCTGCGTTTTGATTGGTTCCCTTGAAGCCTTGATTCGCAATGCAACTCTGTCTGTCAAATACAGCTCAAGACTCAAACACAGCATCACTGCAGTGCATACCATAGACTTTTGCTTCTAGGCAACTAAACAAAATAGCTTAGAGTAACTATCTCCAGTAGACAGAACTACCCAACCTGATCTCACCAGAATGCGTGACTCCACCACGACTCCTTAACACCACAATGCGTGGTGGAGTCACGAACTTTGTTACATTTGCGTGTCGGTACCACGCAAACAACCCCAATGTAAAGTGAATGAGGTTCCTTTGTCGTGGTGCACACACGCATTTCTACAACGTGCATTGTGTGTAATGCAACTGTTATTTTTATTAAATTAGTTAGTTTTTAAGGAAGGCCAGAGCTTCAGCTGTGTCAAATAGATTGTTCCCTTCAGTTAACGTTATTTAAAAGATAATGATCATGTCCCCTGTATTGTATTACGAGCGTCCATTCCCATTGGATAACGGAGAATTTTACACCCGGAAGTAAGTAGCCTATTCTCCTTACTGTCGATTGATTTTACAGTGATATCTGCACTACTCATCGACTAAAAAACACCAAATTGTCCATGTTAATTACACAACATTGATTGGTTTGAATTGTGTACAATGCTTTTGTATTTTCCCCCTTCGATTCGGAGAAACAAATATATTTTCGGAGTTTTTGGACGGCAGAAGACACTACACTACCCAGAATCCTCAGCTATCGTTTGGGACTACACCATGTGCTTAGCTTGACAAACCCCGTGATCAGTCCTCAACCTCTGTGATTGGATGCGCGACGTTTACACAGAGCGTCCAAAAGGACTTTGAAATGGAATGAAACCCATCTACGGCACACTATTCAAAACAGGAATCGAACGTGTCCTACCCCCCTCCCCCCCTTAGGTCACAGGCTCCTCCAACAGTGCTACGCAATAAAACAGATGCACAGAAAAAATAGTGAAATAGTGCAATAAGAGTCTATATACAAGTGATTGGAATATGATATATTAGATAAATAATTTCTAAGTAGCAGCCAGATGAATGTTATTTCTAAGTTCAGGTGTTTAATAGTCTTCTGGCCTGTGGGATGAAGCTGTCTCTGTGTCTGGTGGTTTTAGTCCGGATGCTGCGGTACCGCCTGCCAGACTGCAGCAGACAGAACCGTTTGTGGCTGGGGTGATGGTGGTCTTTTATAATCCTGAGGGCTTTCTTTAAGGTTAACCTGGTATTTTTAATCCACTACATTTATTTTAGTTACTTTACAGATTTGGATTAATGATGTGAAATATAAACAACCCTTAAATCAAACTTTAGTTACACCTGAATGAAATTCAGTGAAGGTGATTGTCAAGTGCCAACAATCAGGAGAGATATTTGATAGTTGGTGCTTGAGAAGACTAAATATTTATCTGCAGATCCGTTTAAAGCATATTCATTACTCGTTATTCTCTAATAGTTCATTAAAGACTGTATATAATTGCTATTTTGCACATCCCTTTCAAGATTTCAAGATTTTCTAAGGTTTATTGACATATCATATACACAACAGTGTAGTTATGCAATGAATGAACAACTTGGGTCACAGGTTCATCAACAGTGCATTACAAGACATCTATCAATGTGTGTATACTTCCACCATTACACTGTCGTATTCTGCACGTTTCTTTAAATAAAGCCTTATTAGTTAGCACATCCTCCTATCAGGCACTAAACTGTTTTACTCTAGATATCATTTGAGTATCTTCTTGATATTTTCTATTCTATATTTATATAATTGACCTTCTACTTTCCCACTATTTTGTATGTACTCTTAATATTTGAATGTTTTCATAAAATATAACACATTCAAAAGTGCGTTACAAAAATGAAAGACATTAAGAAAAAGGCATTTTAAACAGTCATTAAAAAGCAACACAATCTTCCTGCATTGCAATTACTCTAAACGTGCAATAACGTGCTTTAACCAGTAGGTGGTTTGGGTTAAAAGGCTGTCAAATGTACAGTGTTAACAAAATAAAATATACTGCTGTTTCCGGTTTAGTTTACGACGAATATTATTTTGTTATTGTTTTGATATTTGTAACACAAAAGCGATGGAAAAAACCCATAGCAACCAAAAAAAGATGGTCTTAACATGACCCAGTCGTCTAGTAGTTAATAAAAAACAATAATATCAAAACAAAATATTACTACTAACTTTATTGTGAAATTAAAACAGAACGGTAAAAGAATAGTTTCTGGTCTATTCTGATGCCCGATCTCTGTAGATAAATAAAGAACTAAGACAGATGTGTAATATTTAATGCAGCCAAACCATTTATTACAATGCATTCATGTGATGACTATCAAAGAGTAAAGCAAGCACTGCTGAATAAAGTATGATTTTCTCTTTTACGAAACGTTTTTTTTTATATGGAATGCAGTTGGAGGTCAACCAATCAAAGAACTTGAGGACTGATCACGGGGTTCATGGTGTAGTCCCAAACGATAGCTGAGGATTCTGGGTAGTGTAGTGTCTTCTGCCGTCCGAAAAAATATTTGTTTCTCCGAATCGAAGGGGGAAAATACAAAAGCATTGCACACAATTCAAACCAATCAATGTTGTGTAATTAACAAGGACAATTTGGTGTTTTTTAGTCGATGAGTAGTGCAGATATCACTGTAAAATCAATCGACAGTAAGGAGAATAGGCTACTTACTTCCGGGTGTAAAATTCTCCGTTATCCAATGGGAATGGACGCTCGTAATACAAGACATGATCATTATCTTTTAAATAACGTTAACTAAAGGGAACAATCTATTTGACACAGCTGAAGCTCTGGCCTTCCTTAAAAACAAACTAATTTAATAAAATTAACAGTTGCATTACACACAATGCACGTTGTAGAAATGCGTGTGTGCACCACGACAAAGGAGCCTCAGTCACTTTACATTGGGGTTGTTTGCGTGGTGCCGACACGCAAATGTAACAAAGTTCGTGACTCCACCACGCATTGTGGTGTTAAGGAGTCGTGGTGGAGTCACGCATTCTGGTGAGATCAGGTTGGAACTACCAGAGGAATGTTAACTATGGCTACTCAACCCGGCAAAAGAGTTGTATTTGCGACATCGGAACCAACACTTACTTGTGTCCCAGGCTAGGAGGGGAAGGTTGAAATGTTATCCGTTTCCACTTTAAATACACGGAGGTGAGACATTTACCAGCAATACAATGTACACTTTGAATTAATGCAATGATATCATTGTGTGGGAATCTGACGTCATTGTCACCTGATGCGGTCACATGACCGGTGACCAGGTAAACAGGAAGCCATAAAAAGTTTGCCGTCAGTTAAAAAAAAATCTCTCTTGGCTGCCTGTCACTGGTCTTCTCACAAAGGTAGGAATAACAGTTTTAAGGTGGTTTTATGGTCTTTTAAATTAACTTATGCAAGTGGCTCATTTAGTTTGGTTTTATTAGGGCGAGTGCAAGACGAGAGTTTACCATTGACGGAGGGAAACTCTCCCGACAGGCACAAGACCGGGTCTGTTATGAGTAATTTGCTTTTAAATGGCGTTTTTAAACCGACGTTTTTAATTGTGTTTTAAGCAACTTATTTATGTGTTTTACAGAGCTTAATGTACACAACCGGCCCAGCTACCCGGAATATTAAGCGACCATTTCCCCGGCAGGATTAAGCTGAGTTGGAAATATACTCTCTTGGAAGTATGCCTTGTTTTTAACTCTTTCATTTTATATTGAGTTGGTGAATGAGGCTGGCAACTAACATGTTATGTTTCCTTTTCAAAAGGACCAGGCCAGCCACTGTCCTATAGTGTTTCTTGTGTATTTTCTTGTGTATTTTCTTTCATGTGCAGTGTATGGCAGTATAATCATTTTATTATTTGTGTCGTAGGCTGCGCTCCTCTGCGGCGTAGGCCTGGGCCCGGGTGGAACGCTGCCTGCCTTCAGTGTAGGGACTGCACGGTGTGACACTTTCTGTTCTGTATGCTAAATATCTCACTGTTATTATTTCATAGAGATTGTGGTTTAAATATTGCATGCTTATGTTGTTTTGGTGTGTGGCTTTTCTTGTTTTTGTCCCTCACGATTAGCAGGCACTGCAACCCAGCGGACCGGGCCTGCCCAACTGAGGAGGGTAACTTATATATGTATTGAATTATATTTTCCATTTTTATACTTTACATGAATCGATATTTTAAACGGTTTCCAAACACTTGTTAAATAAAGCTGTATTATGTTTTTGGAATTCATGCCTCTGTCATAATTGAACCGATTAAGGGAAGCTTTAAAATCGATCCACGACTTAGGGTCTACGGGTTCCTCCTGCCCCTTAGCAGGAGGTGGCGTTGTCAGTGACTAGCTTTACATGTGGCAACCTCAGTCACGGTTACCACATTTTGGCGTTGTCGGCAGGATGTACTTAAAAGAGGCATGAATTCCTGTATTTTTGGTTTCTTTGGTTTGTTTTGTTTATTGAAATAGCGACAGTGGCTGGCGCTGGACAACGGGACGAAGGCCCTTGGACGTGGATGAGCCTGTAATGGAAACCAAAGGCCATTGACAACAAATGTGACCCCATTGCTGTTTAACTGTATTGCATATATCTCAAACACTTGTTTCTCATTTTTTGCAAAGTTATTAACCAACCTACAAACATGAGTGTTGATCAAGAGGTGGGGGAACTGTTTGCTCTGCGTGAAGAGGTACAGAGACTGCGTGTGGCTAATGAGCATCTACTCCAAGAAAGAGGTGCCAGTTCAGATGCAGCTACTACCAGTGCAAATACAGGTGGCTTACCTCCGAGCGGTAATGTAGCATCACCCAACTTGTCTACACCCCAAGTTGAGCGTTTTGTGTACATACAAAGAGAGAGAAAATGTCCCTACTTTTCAGGCTCCAGCTCTAAGCTTGACATGTCCATATATGATTGGATAGAACAGTTGCAGTCATGTTTGAGAGACAGGCACATGACTGCTAGAGAGAAGGCCCTCTTTCTTTATGATCATTTGGAGGGGGAAGCAAAAACTGAAATCAGATTTCGTACTTTGGTGGAGAGGGAAAATCCTGATACAATTTTAGTCATTCTGAAAGAGCTGTATGGTTCCTCCTCCTCCTTTGTTAGCCTGCAAAAACAGTTTTTTGATCGAAAACAAAGAGAGGGAGAGTCTTTAAAGGAATTCTCCCATTCTTTGTGGGAAATGATTGAGACTATCAAACGTGCATATCCAAATAGGTTGATGGATCCAGATATTCTGGCTAGGGACCAGTTTGTGGAGTATGTGCGGGATATGGCCTTGCGCCGTGAGTTAAAGAGTCTCATAAGGCAACGTCCGGAAATTTCTTTTTTATCACTGCGTCAGGAGGGAATCAGGTGGGCTGAAGAGGGTGAGAGGCCTGCAGGACATGCTCGAGCGGGGCTACATCAATGTGTGGCAGATGTAAATTTAGGCAGAGCTTGCCATGCTGTTGGGGCTGGGCCAGATCTGGTTTCTTTGCAAGAACTATTTAAGAAACAGCAGTTGCAAATTGAAAGCCTTATAAAAGGTCTGTCTAAGATGGAAACTGTACTTGACCAATCTGTTTCTCGTGTCAATAAGCCCAACTACCAGTTTACTGCAGATGGCCAACCCATTTGCCTCCGCTGTCGGAAGCCTGGGCATGTCCTCCGCCAGTGTCGCCAGGGTCAGAGGCCAAAAGCATCCAGCGTACCCAGTGACCGGCCAGAATGCAGCCCGGCTCCAGCTGCTGTAATATCGTCAGGTATGGGTTTTGCAGAAGAATCAATTGCTAATGATCACATTGTTTATGATGGTCATCCTAAGCAGGCCCCTCCCCTCGCAAACAACCTGAGACCCCTCATAGGTAAATGTCCTGTGGTAGAGGTACAGATGGGTGGTGTAAAGGTAAAGTGTTTGCTGGACACAGGTTCCATGGTCACAACCATAACAGAGTCACTCTTTAAAAAGGTGTTTCAACACTGGGATGCCCCTAAACTTAAAACATGCGGGTGGTTAGCTTTGAAGGCTGCCAACGGCCTAGAGATTCCTTATGTTGGATATCTTGAGTTGGATATCCAGGTGTTGGGTAAAAAGATTCCAAGTCGTGGGGTCTTGGTGTTAAAAGACACTGCTTCTGCCTTACAGCAGCACAATGTGCCAGGGCTTTTGGGGATGAATGTAATCACAGAATGCTACAGAGAGCTATTTGCCCAACAAGGGGACGCATTGTTTTCCTCTTTGTCTGCCTCTTTGTCTGCCATCCAGGCAGAGACAGGCTGGGGGCCAGCTCTCCGCTACTGTCACAGACTTGAGGCCTGCCCACTAGTTCCGGGGGGTAGTGTTCGTGTCCTCAGCAGGACTGGGGAGTTTATACCAGCTGGATCAGTAAAGTTTGTGCAGGTAACCTGCCCAAAAATTCCATACGCTCCGCCCACCACCATGCTTTTAGAGCCTGGGGGCTCAGATCTTGCTCCAGGCCTGCTTTTGTCCCCTTCCCTAGTGACAGTCGAAAACGGTGTTGCTTTTGTGCCGGTGGTTAATGTGGGAGCCACCGGAGCTGCAGTCCACTTTAAACAGGTGTTGGGTACATTGCATTTTGTTGAGGGGATTGAGGGGTCAGAACTGAGTTTTGAGGAGGAACATGTGGAGGGTGAAGTGGAGGAAGTCGTGACGGTAGTCAGCGCACAGGTTGTTGCAGAGGCCCCAGTTACCATTTCTGAAACTATTTCAGCCTTGCGTTGGCCAGGGCTTTCACCCGCAGAAGAAATACAGGCAAGGGAGCTGATAGGGAAGTATAGTCAAGTCTTCGCTAAACATGAGGGAGACCTAGGGTGTACTGATGAGATTGTACATGAAATTCCACTTCTTGATGAGGTCCCTGTCCGTCAAAGATATAGACGAATTCCCCCTACGTAGTGGCAGGCAGTTAAGGATCACATTAAGCAGCTGCTTGATAGTAAAGTCATCCGGGAGAGCAGCAGTCTTTATGCTTCCCCCATTGTGTTGGTGCGCAAGAAGACTGGAGAGATTAGGATGTGTGTGGATTACCGGCAACTCAATGCTAAAACTCGGAAAGATGCCTACCCACTACCCCGCATCGAGGAAACTCTGGATGCTCTTGCTGGCGCTCAATGGTTCTCCACATTAGATCTGGCAAGCGGCTACAATCAGTTCCCTGTCGCTGAGAAGGATAGAGCCAAGACGGCCTTTTGTACGCCTTTTGGACTGTTTGAGTTTGAGAGAATGCCTTTTGGCTTGTGTAATGCTCCTGGGACTTTTCAGAGACTTATGGAAAGAATATTTGGTGACCAGAGCCTTCAGTCAGTCCTTCTCTATCTGGATGATGTCATTGTTTTCTCTACCTCCATAGAACAGCATCTGCAGCGGTTGGAGATGGTCCTCAGCAGATTCCAAATGAAAGGCCTGAAGGCCAAAATGAGCAAATGCCACTTCTTTCAGAAAGAAGTGCAGTACCTTGGACACCGGGTGTCCAGTGAAGGAGTGGCAACTGATCCAGATAAGATTTCTGCCGTGGAGAACTGGAGGGTACCCCGAGATGTGACTGAAGTAAGATCTTTCCTTGGGTTCTGCAGCTATTACTGTCGCTTTGTAAAGGGGTTTGCACAATTGGCTGCGCCCCTACATCAACTGGTGGCAAATGTCATCAAAGTAGCCAAAGAAAGCAGAAAAAGGCCAGCAGCTGTACTGCCTACCATGTGGACGGAGGAATGCAATCACAGTTTCAGTGAATTGAAGAGGATGTTTACTAGTACACCCATCTTAGCCTTTGCCGACTTCACAAAACCTTTTGTCCTTGAGGTGGATGCTAGTCATCAGGGACTAGGAGCTGTACTGTCACAAGACCACCAGGGCAAATTAAGACCAGTGACCTATGCAAGTCGTTCACTGAGGGGTTCAGAGCGCAACATGGAGAACTATAGCTCTATGAAACTAGAGTTCCTGGCACTGAAGTGGGCAATATCAGAGAAATTCAGGGAATATTTGTTGGGCAGTAAGTGCACAGTGTACACTGATAACAATCCTCTAAGCCATTTTCAGAACATTAAGCTGGGGGCCACTGAGCAAAGATGGGCAGCTCAATTAGCAGCTTTTGACTTCACTGTGCATTACAAACCTGGAAGAAACAATGGAAATGCTGACTCTCTCTCTCGCCAGTACAGTGACCAGGATGTGCCTCAAGAGCAGCCGAACCAACATGCCAACACCTCCTCAAATATTTCGCCTGATGTTGAGAAACCGGTGGTAGTGGCACAGCAGCAAATCGGAGTCTTCCCAAGCAGATCACCAGACGATCTGGCTACACTGCAAGGTGCTGACCTCAACATTGAAGTCTTTCTTTCATTCTGGAAAAGAGGAATACCCCCAAATAAGGAAGAGAGGTTACTACTCTCAAAGGATGTCAAGCGTCTTGTCCAGCAATGGGATCGCATCCTGGAAAAAGAGGGTGTACTGTATAGGCAGGTCACAGCCCCTCATGGGGAAGTCTATGCACAACTGCTTCTGCCCATGTGCCTGCACGAAGAACTTTTAAATAACCTCCACGACAAACATGGACACCAGGGGGTGCGACGAACCACTGACCTGGCCAGGCAGCGATGTTACTGGCCTGGTAGCGATGTTACTGGCCTGGTAGCGATGTTACTGGCCTGGTATGGGGGCTGATATAGAGAACCACTGTCGGAGTTGCCAACGCTGTGTATTGTCGAAAGCTGTCCAGCCTGGGGTGAAGACCTACCAGGGTACTCTGTTGGCCACCCAACCAATGGAGATACTGGCCATAGATTTCACCTTGCTGGAGCCTGCAACTGACGGTAAAGAGAATGTGCTGGTCATGACCGACGTGTTCTCGAAATACACGCAGGCGGTGCCAACTAAGGACCAGACTGCTCTCACGGTAGCGAAAGTCCTAGTCGACAGCTGGTTCAACCGGTTTGGGGTACCAAAGAGAATACACTCTGATCAGGGGAGAAACTTTGAGAGTGCCCTCATCCGGCAGGTTTGCCAGTTATATGGGATTGAGAAGTCCAGGACTACGCCATACCATCCACAGGGAAATGGCCAATGTGAGAGATTCAACCGGACACTTCACGACCTGCTCCGATCTCTTCCCCCGGAGAAGAAGCGTGTATGGCCAAAGTACATCTCCCAGCTAGTGTGGGCATACAACACCTCGGCACATCGCTCGACTGGGAATACCCCTTATAGCTTAATGTTTGGTGTGCCACCACGGGTCCCCGCAGATTTTCTCTTTGGAGAAGGTACCACAGAAGACACAACCAGCTCCTGGGATGAGTGGGTCCAGCAGCATCGGGAACGGCTACAAGTAGCAAGAGACTTGGCACGAAAGAACCTACAACAGGCAGCAGACTACCGACAGCAACATCACAACCAGCAGGCACGCGATGCAGGTTTTACAGAAGGACAGCTGGTCTACTTGAAGGATCATCAATGTAAAGGTCGTCGCAAGATCCAGGATGTCTGGTCACCTGTTCTTTATCTGGTGGTTAGAGTGCCCACCGAGTCTGGTGGGCCGTACACCATTACCAGAGCTGATGGCACTGCTGATGTTCGGCGGGTGCATAGGTCCGAGATGAGGGCAGCGCATCTTGAAATTCTACCATCTGCACCAATGACCCCTAACCCATGTCTGTCGTCCAGCAACCAAGACATCCCTGCCAGTGACTCCGGCAGTAGTGAAGATGAAGAGATCCTGGGTTGGAGAAGTAAAAGAAGACTCCCTCAAAACCCTGATTCAACTCCACAGGATGTCCCACAGCCCTTCCCCAACAGAACATCCAGCACCCCAGGTGCAGTCAATGGCGATTCAATCATGCTCCCTGGTAGACAGGAGGCACTACCATCCCAAAGAGAGGCGTCAGCTCCCAGAAGAACAACCCGGTCTACTGCTGGAAGAAACCTAAACCCACATAACCTTCCAAGGTCCACAGTGACTAGCAACAACGCAATGGGTGTGGTGAGGGCGGCTGCTCCCTGGGTGCCTGAAATGATTAATGCCCACTTGTTTAGACCCTGGTTGTGAGTAACTTGTCGTCAGGGCGACGACACTTTTTGATGGGGTGAATGTGGGAATCTGACGTCATTGTCACCTGATGCGGTCACATGACCGGTGACCAGGTAAACAGGAAGCCATAAAAAGTCAGTTAAAAAAAAATCTCTCTTGGCTGCCTGTCACTGGTCTTCTCACAAAGGTAGGAATAACAGTTTTAAGGTGGTTTTATGGTCTTTTAAATTAACTTATGCAAGTGGCTCATTTAGTTTGGTTTTATTAGGGCGAGTGCAAGACGAGAGTTTACCATTGACGGAGGGAAACTCTCCCGACAGGCACAAGACCGGGTCTGTTATGAGTAATTTGCTTTTAAATGGCGTTTTTAAACCGACGTTTTTAATTGTGTTTTAAGCAACTTATTTATGTGTTTTACAGAGCTTAATGTACACAACCGGCCCAGCTACCCGGAATATTAAGCGACCATTTCCCCGGCAGGATTAAGCTGAGTTGGAAATATACTCTCTTGGAAGTATGCCTTGTTTTTAACTCTTTCATTTTATATTGAGTTGGTGAATGAGGCTGGCAACTAACATGTTATGTTTCCTTTTCAAAAGGACCAGGCCAGCCACTGTCCTATAGTGTTTCTTGTGTATTTTCTTGAGTATTTTCTTTCATGTGCAGTGTATGGCAGTATAATCATTTTATTATCTGTGTCGTACGTTGCGCTCCTCTGCGGCGTAGGCCTGGGCCCGGGTGGAACGCTGCCTGCCTTCAGTGTAGGGACTGCACGGTGTGACACTTTCTTTTCTGTATGCTAAATATCTCACTGTTATTATTTCATAGAGATTGTGGTTTAAATATTGCATGCTTATGTTGTTTTGGTGTGTGGCTTTTCTTGTTTTTGTCCCTCACGATTAGCAGGCACTGCAACCCAGCGGACCGGGCCTGCCCAACTGAGGAGGGTAACTTATATATGTATTGAATTATATTTGCCATTTTTATACTTTACATGAATCGATATTTTAAACGGTTTCCAAACACTTGTTAAATAAAGCTGTATTATGTTTTTGGAATTCATGCCTCTGTCATAATTGAACCGATTAAGGGAAGCTTTAAAATCGATCCACGACTTAGGGTCTACGGGTTCCTCCTGCCCCTTAGCAGGAGGTGGCGTTGTCAGTGACTAGCTTTACATGTGGCAACCTCAGTCACGGTTACCACAATTGCTTTGGGAGTAAAGACAGTGACAGAACAATGAGAGAGAGACATAGTCAGTCAGAGAGAGTACGTGTGACTTATCGTAGCAGGTTCTGTTAACTTATGAAGCTCAGCGCAAGTTCAGACAGGAAGATCCATCACTCCGTATTGCACGTCATGGCAATACTCGCTCCTTTCACTAGATGACAGAGAGCGCCACTCCTTAGCCAACCTATCACTTCCCTCCATTCACAAGCCTAATTATCGCACCTGTTAATCCCTCTATATATGCTCTCCCCTTTTCTATCAGCTGTCTTTCAAGTGTCAACGCGCAACCCTCCTCCACCCCTTCGCCTCCTGCTTCCAACTCAGGGCCAAGCTTAACCTCCTCCCTTCCAACCGGACCTAACCACTTATCACCATCACCAGTGTCTAGACCCGGGGGGTTCATAGGAAACGGTTCTTTCCCTTCCGGAATGATATCCTACAAAACCTGGGCCTAATCGCCAAACACCATTTTGTTCTCTTGTTATAAACTGACATTATGTTTCATTTATATAATGTGACGGATAATAAACATGTATTCCATACATCACGTCTCTCCTGATTGAATGTTCGTTATTCTCGCGTCCAGGAGAGAAGCTTTAAAAAGGAGACTAAATGGAGTCTCAAATGGGTACTTTAATTAATAAAAAGACGCGGTAATGTTACAAGCAGAAGATTGTTCAGTGAGGAGAGAAAGGCTGCAGCTTCCTCTCGCAGTGGTCGGACGAGTAGAAGAGAGCCCACAAGCATTCGTCCTTCCCGCTTGCTGGCTGTTTGCTCCTCCTCTCTGTGAGCTGTAGTGACGTAGGAGACTTCCCCCTCGTTCTTCTGTGTCCGATATTACGTTAAACGGAGGATTTCGACATTTTACATTCATTGCTTACTTCCACATGCCTTTTATCCTCCTTATCTCTTTCATAACTGTATATGTAATACATGTTAACGGCGTCAATAGCCACTTTAATGATACTAATGGACGGTAGTCCCGGATGTCGTCATGAAGGATTTTCAGAATAAAAGCTTGGTATTGAGAACTTCCGTTTTTTTCCAGAATAAAATAGCATTTAAACTGACGGTATGTTTAAGGTACATTATGCTATCAAAACATTGATTTTAATTTCTAACAGTTCCTAGGTTCCTATCGGAAACGAAATGTTAACGGCCAATTAGAGTTGACAAATAATGTTGACCTTTTGCTCCAATTTTACACTGTTTGAAATAAAGGTTTTCCGACTGCTCATAATACTTGACTCAATTTTGTTCTGTGTGAATACCTAATCATATTTAATAGTCCTGTATCAACATAATGGACTGCACCAGAAAAGAATAGCACACATTTTGAAAAAGGTTCTCAAATAATGTATACAGGTTCTTCTAAATGTCTTTCTGTACAACCAGTATCATCGTCATTTTCTTCTTGTATTAGCAATGTCTTGATGCTGGCTCTCAACATTGACAAAATAATGAATCTTCAGCTTGCTTATAAGGAGTTTGTCCAACTCGTACATATCGTTCGTTCTTAGAAAATGAATTTTGGGATATTTTGATAAGAATATAATATTGGAGGTTTTATCTAGTTGATTATTCATGTTGGCAACTGAAAAGTGAAATTGGGCCATATTGGTTCGTACCATTGTTAATACCATATCCAAATCCTCAAGTGGAGTGTTGGCATATGAGTGCCATCGTGAAATAGGAGTAAAGTGACCCCACCTCCGCCAGTCAATTTAAAGCCCCTGGGATCGTTCCTAGTAATGACGTTTTCATGCTGACGGTCAGTTGATCTTGTTATCACCCCAAGAGTCCAATCAAACCGGTGAAGTTAGAGGCGGCAATGAATTCAAAAGTATCACTCTCATTTGATCGTATTCCGCCCTCAGAACATGATACTCATTGGTGATAACAACACAAATATTTGGAGATGAATCATCACACTGAAAGAAAACAGCTATTGCATTTTGCCAACAGGCTCTCGCTGTGTTTTTTTTAATGAGTCATGAATGGGAGCGCTCGCAAAAAGCTCATCCTAGACATTTCCCCCCCCCCCCCCGAGTTGGTTTCAAACTTTTCCCCATTGTATTTGCAGCTCATCAATCTTTGGCCTGGAGCGACGTCAAGCTTTCCCCTCGCTATCCCAGGATTCGCTGAGAAAAGCTGCTCCATATGCGCTCCCCTGCAGCCATTACAGCTAAACCTGGACAGCAGCTCACCTGGGAGACACACACACATGTGATTGGGAGTACTAGGGTTTCTCATGTCACATTGCAGGAACAAAATGCCGATAGCAGTGGACAGAAAGCCCCTCTGATTCCAGCTTCTGCTAAGCCTGATGAGGGTCTCTCTCCAGCTTTCTCTGGTTGGCTTCTCATCACTCGAGACACTGATTTATTTTCTCCTGGTGATTCAGAGGTGGACAGATTGATGGCAGCAGAGTGAGAAAGAGTTCCATTTCAATCTCCAGAACAGATACATCCCCACACATTTGTCATGCCTGCACTCAAATCGAAGCTAGATTAATGGCATGTGTTATTGGAGGTTAGTGCCAGCTATCTGCAAAATCGTTCTCCTCGTGGCTCAAAAAGAATTTATGCTGCAAACCCAACTCGGGTCTCCCTTAGTCATTAAACATTGTTTTCAAATTGACTAAAGGGTCATTTTAATAATAAAATATCAAAGCGGGGTACTGAAGCATTAGAAAAGTGTGTTGAGTGACAATAAGTGGTAGCTTTGTGGTTGTGTCTGCGTCTTGAAAGAGCAAGACGTCAGGAACGCTGAGAGATCAACTTTAGTTACTTGATGATAAGCTCAAAAGATTGCCGCCTGGAGAAGGACAAAAAAATTGCCTGCAGTTTAAATAACATGGTTTCTTAATCCTCCCTCAGTGGGAAGCTGCAGGCAATCTTCAGATGTTATATTTTCTCCCCTCTCTCTGTCTGATGGCTGTCAGTGACATAAAGACAGCTGCTTGGTCATCCTCTCAAACACTAAGCCTCAGGAACTGGTGTTAGGGCTGGGAACGGCGCTGCAGACCAATGATGCACTTTTGGCCTTCAGACTGCTTCACTGTGTACAGTATGGAGCACAGCCAGGTCTATTGGCAGGAAATGCAGCTTTTGGAGACTTCGAAACACAGCACTAACATGGATAGTGACAAATTCTTAAGTACAGTTACATTAATTGCACTCAGTGGCTAACCCATTCCCCTACAAAGTTACATTTCCATACAACTAAACTGCATTCTCAGATTTTTTCAACATTTTTTTCAACATTTTCTCACAGCTTTCGGTCAGTTTTGAACAGATAGTTGATAAGTAATTAAAATAAACAAACCTGCAACAAGAATAGGCTACTTTGTTGTGTTTTAGGCACCTTAAAGACCCCGTGAAGTGTGCGCCTGTGCATGATCTGTTATGCTAATACATATAGTAATGACCAAAATTGTCCATTGAAACCCATATCAAAAGATGTTGGAATAGCAACTAATTTGATGAGTTTTGAATTTGCTGCCGTGAAATCCGCAGTTGACCTCCGCCTTCGTGGGCGTGGCTTGCGAGCTACTGCGTGACGTCACAAGATGGTCGCCTCCGAAGTGTTTACATTCATCACAGTGTATTGTTTCTCTGTTTCAAAGTCGAATTTATCAAAGTTTTTGAGCGAGTATTTTACTGGAAAGTGTGTCGGAGTCGACTGGAAGTGATTGCCAATCGAGAAAACCTGACAATGGAGGCGACAGTGAAGAAAAAGGGAGGAAAAACACACGGGAAGCGATGCATTGCCGCTGGCTGTAGTAATGTCAAGTCTGCCGAAGTGGCGATGTTTCTGTTCCCAAAAGATGAAGGTGAGTCTGGCTGGTGTCATTGTTTCGTAGATTCGTTGATTGTTCATGACAAATAAAGGCCACTGGTCGATTCGAGAGAGAGCGAAAGAGAGACTGAGAGAGTTACAGGGTTGTTGTTAGCATCTAGTGCTAGCTCGGAGCTAACGGAGATTAGCTGTTTCAAGAGGGAGAGTCCTCTCCTGTTGGACTGAGAGAGATAATGTCAGCTCAGGGAGGTAAAGGACTCTGACTGATTAGATTGTAAACTGTAGCCTAAGTTATCTCAGTTGGTTTGGTCATCTATGTAAACAAATATTTCCATCTATGTTAGTTGTATACAATAGGTTAAGAAATCCTTCCAATGTTTTTTGATTATTGAAATATATGTTTGATATGAGTGTTGAGAGCTGTATCCATAAATCTCTTAATGTTGCCCTCAAAGTGCACCAGATTGATGCCTTTAACTTCAATTTAAAGAAAAACATCTTCCCGGGTGAGGCTGTGAGGTCATCACAAATAAAACAGGTTCACATGGATAGGATACTAGATAAGTGTGCACACTCATTATGTACATTACACATTTTTCTTGGATTTGTTAACACTATAGTCCCTAATATATTTGTAGAAAGGCAGGAAATGGAATTAAATCGAGAAAAACTGTCAAAATCAATCATTTCTCTCACACTTGTATCACTTTCCAAAGTCTCCGCCATGTTTACAATCACAACTGGGCCCATCTTGTGACGTCACCGCCGCTATCGTCTGCAACTTCCGGTAGGCTCAGACGGCCGTTATTATTAAAAAATATTTTTTAATTTTTCATAATTAATTAATCAATAATTAAAATTATTTTAGCCATGAACAGGCACAATGATATGTAAGGAATGAAACTGCCATTTCATTTTGGCACAAAAACATGCAACTTAAGGTTTAGTAAAACATTTTAGTTTGGCTTAAAGAGGACCTATCATGCAAAATGCACTTTTTATGTCTTTTATACATAAATATGTGTCCCCGGGGCGTCGGGGAACTCACGCAGTGTCAGAAAATAAAACCCTTTCTCTTTTCCTCCGCACCCAAATCTTTTAAAAATGGGGGTACAACGAGCGGATACAGATTTGCTGCCGATATGACGTCAAATCGCCGGCTGACCCACAGAAAGTTGCGATCAGAAACCATGCCTGAAGTTTTTTGGACGTAATCTCGTCTTTGTTTACATTAGCAAGCCTCGCTAACACTCAGAGCTAACCTGTAGCACATGTGTTTAAAAAAGCAGGAAATAAAAAAGGAACTCACCTTGTGATAAACCCGCAAGAGAAAAAGCATTTGAGCTCCATACTGTTTCATAAATAATCCTTGATGTGGTTTAGAACAGGATGGCATTTTATCACAGCATAATTTTACTTTATCTCCGGTAGAATTCTGATCAGGCATTAGCTCTGACTCCTCAAAATCCGTGTTTCTCTAACAGGGCTGCCAAAGAGGGGTATGAGCAGTATGAGGCATGGCTACAATGGGTGAACTGTTTGGTATTTTAAGCAAAAAACTTCACAGACATGTTTTGTATAGGTATGGCCCTACAATATATTTTTCCAATATAGCATAACAGGTCCACTTTAATATAAGTACATTTGTTTCATTAATTACGTTTCTGACATCAATTCAAAGTCAGTGTTGACTTTTGGCGTCACATGGGACACTCACACTTTTATGAAAGTACAGTGTTTGTTTGAAACATTCATCATAAGCTCCAGATTGTTTGCGTTTATCGATTTCCAAAGACTTTGTTACTTTGTTTTTTTCATGACAGAAAACAAAATTAATTTCGTGAGAAAATCTATTCCTTACAAAGAAATCCACAATGCAGTTTTGTTGTATGGAAACATATTTTTAAGGAGTACAGGCTGTAGTGGAACAAAAACCCCCAAAGTAGGTGGATGTGAGTCCAACAGAACTATGAATCTTTTAACCCTTTCATGCATCGAGGTCATTACAGTGGACAGCTATTCAAAAGGTGTTTTCTTGTATATGCATTGTTTTTTTTTGCATTGTTGCACAATCAGCCACTACATAGGACCCTATTGCATCATCCCATACACTGCCACTCAGTGCTAAGTCAGTGTAAGTGCATGAGGCATGTCTCTAAACCAAGATGGACGACAGAAAGCCACATGGACCAAGTCACCCATCTATATCTTGCTAATCCTTTCATGGAAAGCGTCCCCTGCAGGTATAACAAATGTGGTGACATCAAGTAATAAGGAATCATATAATTCATAAATGATCAAAGTATTGACTTTATGTTTGCAGGAAATCATGGTTAACCACCTGTCCACTAGAGTGGACGTCATGCATCACTGGCTATATTTCAACTACAATTCGTACTGGTACTGCTGCTGTTGTTCCCAGGGACGTCCCTCCCTACAGGCAGATCATGCAGACTGTGTGGGGCCTCACCTTGTGGAGGGGGCCACACCTTGCGGAGGGGGGCCTCATCTGAGGCGCACCTACGCGCTTATGTGGCGCAATTAGGGTGGCGCGGCACGGTTTTGCCGCTGCAAGGCAGCACTCATCAAATAACTGTGCGTGGGGCCTCAAATTGGCCCCTGGCCCTGGTTATTCTTGAAAATACTTCATCTGCAATATCTTTTTGGGCCGTAAATCAATATACTTATGTTATTATAATGTAATTTTAAGTTTGCACATCTTTATTTATCATTTTTTCAAAATGTACATCTCTTCAGTTCAAACCCTGAACGCATACTGTCCACCTGAGTGGACATATAAATATCTATTTGAAAAAACTAGATTAAAAAAACTAAAGTTCAAATCTTGGTTTTCATGCCCCAAGAGCAATAAAAACACTTGGTAAACAAATCCTGACTGAGGCTTTCAGTGCATGAAAGGGTTTTAAACGTTTTGTGTAAAGAAAAATTAATATACAGCAGCTATTTGAGAAACAAAATGTAAGCTATAGGCGTCTGGATGGGCCAGTTTAATAAGAATACAAGATGCACTCTCAACTGTTGTGCCCTAAAATATGGCGCATGTGATAAGCTACAACCTTGATGAAAAATATTTTTCAAGTGTTTGCTAACATTAATGTGATTCCTACTAGATGCCCCTACATATTATTTCAGCACCTTCTGAGTCATTAGCATTGCAGCTCAGTCCCACATCTTATGCAGAAACACATGTTTTTTATTTTAGGTTGACTCTTAAAAGCATCGCACCTTTTCTATTAGAATAGCAGAGTGCATATGGAAGCTGCAGGAGCACAGAGTGCATTATGGGCTGTTGAGCCTCTGTGTTGTATAATGCACAGCATCAGTAGTCCCCTCACACCTTCCAACAAGCCTGCTCCATATTGGACACTGACCTTGGCGAGCGCTCTGGCATGCATCCTATTTGTCTAGCCCACATACAATGTAAATGGGTTTCTGAAAATTAAAAATCCATGCTGCCCAATTCGATACGGGACAGTATTTCTGACCACAGGGGAGATGTGGATTAGGGTCTAATGATATTACCTACAGTACAGTATAACTCCAAGACGTCCTCCACTCTCCTGAGGAAATGACCAGATGGGACTTGGATGCTGGGATATGGTTGTGTGGTTGTATATGGAGAATTATTACTGTGAGACAGCCATTTACAAGTTGATAAAGTACAGTTATATAGAGGTATATAATAACACTAGAGAGCTTCCTGCTTAATGCATCACAGTTCAGTTCATTGACATGCTATGTGTGGGAGCTTGGTTTCCAACTCATTCATTCAATAAGATTGGGGAGGGGGCACAAAATATTTATGGGAAACGACCATGTATTACCAACACGCTGACACCCTTTTATTCTCATATGTTCATCAGCCTTCTCACTAGAGAATGTGGTTCCAAAGAAAATCCTCCTACTCCAATCCTGTCTCTCCATTCATTTACTACTAATTCTCAACTTAGTAGGATTTATTTTTAGTTTGAGTAGGAATGTAATGTCATTTTTGTACCCTTAACCTATTTTTTTTAAACTCAGCTCCCTAGTTCTGTATTTAATTTATAAAAACATATTATTAAATATGTTTCTTAGATAACTTATTTTTTTAAGTGGTTTTTAAAGTGGGCTATACAAATACAATGTACTATTATTATTATTATTATTATTATTATTATTATTATTATTATTATTATTATTATTATATTATATTAATGCAACACAATAAAGAAACAACATTTTTAAATCTTGCAAAAATGGTGATATTAAATATATATATTAATTGTTCACTGTTACCAACTCATTACAAGTAAAGGATTTTTAACGATGTTATGAAAGGGCTTGGTCTTGATTGAATACTGAAAAAGTATGGATGAGTTGAGTTTTTTTTCTTGAAACTGATACCAAAGTTGTTATTAGCCCTATAACCAACATAAACCCAGCATCCACCTCTTCCACATTTGCACAGATAAAATCCTTCACTGGAATAAGCTCGTGAATATAATTCAAGTTTCCCATCAAAAAGCATATTAGTAGCATATAAATGACATTTCTAGGGGACAGGGTTGCCAACTAATTCGTTCATTTGTCTTCATTCTCCTTCTCTGTCCTCCTTGATGTATCCCATACACTTTACTTCCCTTTCCCCTCTATTTAAACTCTTTTTTCCCCCCTTTCGCGCCATCAGTGAAGTTCAGGGTTTCGGTGAAGGTTCGGTTAATGAAGAAATGCTCTGTCTCACATTTGCTGTCGTTGAGTAAACCCATCCGTGCATCAGCTGAAGGACGGGGCTCTTATTTAGACTCAAAAACAGCTGTGATTTCCTCATCCCCCATGAGTAATGCAAAATAAGACTCCCTCCACATGTCAGACCTTGACTACTGTGGACCTATTTTTAATTAACAATACAGATTATGTATTCTCAGGGGTACAGCTCTTATTAATACATTCAGTTTGGTGGATGGGGGTCATAGAGTTCCTTTCAAGGTGAGTCCAGTTTTATAGACTTTTCAATAAAGTTTATGTTTAAGGCCAACACGTCTGTGAAAGTGTCCTCCCAGTCCTTTTTCTGTAATGGTTTTCGCTCAGTAATTTATTTCTCTGTGTAAAGTGCCTTTTATATCGCAGTGCTTCCTTGTTTGGTTGCCTTTTTCTCTCCACTGTTTGGAGCCTTGTCTGATATCATTGCAAATGTTGTGCATGGTCCATTTCATCCAACAACACACAAATGTACAAGAGATATTCAGTATACTGACTGAGCAGCTGTGCCTTAAGCATTTGAAGCTATTATATGAATTCTGTATTATGTGACACACATGTGCTTTGTAAAGAGCAATAAGGAATACTTCCGCGTGACCAGGTTCAAATCCAACCAGCGGCCTTTCTTTGTTCCCTCCCTCAAAGAAAGGCCGCTGACTGAACCACTCGGCGGGAGTGGTTCAGTCTGTAGGGGATTGGACTTTGGACCGAAGGGTAGCCGGTTCATGTCCCGATCGGACCAAAAAATACGGACTGTGGACTGGTACTGGAGAGGGGCCAGTTCACCTCCTGGACCACTGCCGAAGTGCCCTTGAGCAAGGCACCTAACCCCCAACTGCTCACTGGCGCCGGCTAGACTGGCTGCCTCCGCTCTGGCCTCTCAACTGCATGTGCATGTGCATGTGTGCATATAACTGTGTGTGTATTTGTATATGTATGTGCATGTTGTAAAAAGTGTGTACTGTGTGTACTGTATGACCTGTATAAAAACGCGTGTGTGTACGAGTGGAAACTGAATTTCCCCCTCAGGGGGATTAATAAAGGTTCTTCTTCTTCTTCTTCTTCTTCTTCTTCTTCTTCTTCTTCTTCTTCTTCTTCTTCTTCTTCTTCTTCTTCTTCTTCTTCTTCTTGCCCTTTCCTTTATATTCCCTTGACTCCCCTAAAAATAAATATCTATTACATTTTGCTGCCATCGAAGCAACCGCCCAATAATCTTTTATGTGTTGGTGTTCTTTATGTATGCATTATGAGATATGGGGGTGAGGGTCCCAGCAGGACATGTTGCCCCTGGCTCAGCATTCTGCACAAAGACAAAGGGACAAGATGTGCATGTTTGCACTTCAAAACTCGCTCTATTTTTCTTCCTCACACCATGAGACTTCTGTTCTCTCTCGCAGGACAGCAATTACCTGCAGGCCACTAGATCTTGGTTTGCAATTCTCAGAGCAAACACACGAACATAGAGATAAGGGCTGGGTGTTTGATTTCAGTTTGGACACCTCAGCTAAAGGTAACTTAATTGTACTCTTTTTGTACATTGAGAAGTTTAAAGCTGTACTGTTTGAACAATTACTCAAATGACTATGTTGCCAATGTTGATAAATGATAAACCAACAAAGTGTTACCCTGACTCTGCAGGTCACCTCAGCTTTACCCAGCATGTTAGCATCTTTCAGCCAATTTCTCCTTTCCTGTTTCAGTTTACTCTTAGCTCTCATGAGCACCATTTCCAGGCACAACAGTGCCTCTTTAACAATGAAACAATGTTGATGAATCCATTGTATGCTATACCCAGCACAGAACTGCTGATAGATAACGATAGCAACTAGTTTATATAGAAGGAGCATTTAGATGCTAAAAAGGCAGATTGTTGGAGTTGGTTAAGAGCAAAACCTAGCCAAAAGGAGAGCATATATTGGACTCCATTGGCATTCACAAATTGGAAAGGAATAAGACTCCGAATGAATGTTATTGTTGCACCATATCTACTGCATGAGCTGATATAACATCGCTGTTCTGTAAGCTTATCCTGGTGTCCCAAAGCTACCAATTATTGCCGACATCACCTTTTTAAAAATATTTGTTCTCTATTTAACAAAAATGCCATACTTTTCAGATACTTGTCATTTACAAAGAACAATAACCTGAATGAAAAACACAGTCTTAACTTGCCAAACTTCTGGTTGAAATCAAGAAATCATGCAATCAAATAACAAATATACAGGAGTGAAACTCACAGCCTTTGAATTGAGGTTTGATACCAAGCAATACACACACAGTCTCTCTCCACCCATACAGGATGTCTTGTTTCACCACACCTGTGGCTCTGTTGCTCTGCTGTCCTGTGCAACATGGAGCAACACCATGGAGTCGCCTCAGGAGCTCCCTGGTGCCCAGCTACACACCATGTACACACAGACACACAAACTCCCTTTCCTCCCCTCGGGCCTCCCTGCCTGTCTCAGCGGGAAGGTCACAGGCACACAGTTATCACGCTCGATTTGATTACGTCTTAATCCAATCAAGCAAAGCAGAGGGCCCCATTGATTTTCTAGACATAGAATAATGCTTATTGGGCTTAGAGGTACATGGCTGATTCCTGGACAAGGTTAAGTCCAGAGGGAAATATCACATCTGTCAGGGGAAATGTGTATGGGTTATTTCTAGGTTAAGACCTCTTACTGAAAAATGCAACCAAAGCTGTCACCTCCTGATGAATGTACAGATTATTTCTAGTCACAACTGTTTTTGGTAGATTGTCAGTAACAGCGGCCTCACATATGAAACCCAACAATAGATGAAACACTTGAGCAATCATGAGCAGCTATAGCGGGGCAGAGGGACTGAAAAGGAATGATAATCCCTTAAAATGTAATCCGTGCAAAAAGAAAGAACGAAATGGACGTGGACCTGAGGGGATGATTTGAACTTGCCAATGGAGAATGAGGCTAGTGTCAGCAGTGCAGGGACTGATAGAATGAGACAGAAATTGTAACATTCAGTGAGATGTGCAGCAGGAGCCTGTGTGGTTACTCAGCACTTTGAAGCTGTGTCCTTCAGCCTTCATGCTGTCTATCACTCAGGTCAGTAAGAGTAACCCTTAGTAGATAAAGATAGCCTCCCCATCGAGTTACATTTGTTGTGTAACTCCACACTGCAGTGCACCTGTGACAGTCTGTGTGCAAGGCAGTTGTTACTATCAAATCCAAACCAGAAGGATGCCATCTTTATGAACAGCGTGTTTATTTCTACGTGTATCCTGAAACCTGGCCCGGGCCGTAGCTTTGCTCAGAATGAAGAATGAAGAACAGTGCGTCTGCAGCACAGTGTCGCCCCCGCTCCACCTCCCACCCCTCCTCAAACAGCAAAACAACAAGCCGGGAGATGACGATGACAAGAGCTATTGGAGTATAGCGAGGCCCACTCACCTTCTGGTTCACCACACAGTGTGCACTGTGATTCTAAACAAGAATCAAAGAGAAACAACAGGAGATTAATAGAGGCAGCACATATGTGAAAGTCTGTGTTTGAGCATGCGAACACATGTCAGCATCACAGCCCTTAATGCGAAAATGTTAACAACTGCTATTCAGGATTCAGCATCTCCCACTCTGTGTCAAGAACAAATAGAAACAATACAACTGAACAATCAACATGGAGAACAACAGATTCTCTTTTTCTCCTAATGTCCTTGCAGAGTGGTACCCATGTGACATATAATAGAAACCCAGCCACCATGCATAATATGACTATCAGCCAACGGCAGCTGCAAACAAACAACGAAATGATGCAGAGACAGGCGTCAAGGAAAAAAAAAAACAGAAAACCAAATGAGAAATAATATTACTTCGATTCATCACTGCCATATGCAAAAATATGAACATGCAAACCTGCGGGAGACTCAAAAGTAAAATTATAGGGAAAAAATGCATTGATTTTTGATCGCAAACCATCCATCATTTGTATTACACACACTACAATGAACTTTTAATTCAAGGATATACCAGGCCTCACATGCGTCATGCGTCTCGTGTTAATCTTTTATTCCCATGCAAACATAACAGCCCACTGTTCTGTAATCCTCAATATCTAAATCAATATATGTGCATTACTGTTAATGAAGTATTCCCAAGAGCAGAGTGCAGGCAGCCTCCAAGATTATTTTAAACAAACATGATTATTAAATAGGTTTGTTTTTCAAAAACAGAAACTGGGCATAATGAACAGAGTGATGAGGAAAAAGAGTGTTATGTCCTCAGGCTCTAAATTCCACAGACGGTCTAAAAACAGCTGTGATGTGTCAGTGTTTGTCTCTCTTCCCTGATGTGGCAAAAACAGGCCATGTTGGTTTTTTCTACCTGATCTAATCACAGCTAATTAGGGGCTTAATTAAATCTGCAGCAACCTTGGACTCATTCTGTAGCTTGACGTATTCAAGAGGAAAACAGTGAGACAGCCCTTTTGATGCACGGTTTGTATCCCCTTCTGTACATTCCAAGGCAAGGCAAGGCAAGGCAAGGCAAGGCAAGGCAAGGCAAGGCAAGGCAAGGCAAGGCAAGGCAAGGCAAGGCAAGGCAAGGCAAGGCAAGGCAAGGCAAGGCAAGGCAAGGCAAGGCAAGGCAAGGCAAGGCAAGGCAAGGCAAGGCAAGGCAAGGCAAGTTTATTTATATAGCACTTTTCGACGCAGGGTAATTCAAAGTGCTTTACAAAAAAGAAATGAAAGACATTAAGCATTAAAAAAGAAAAGCTAATAAAATAAACATTAAGGAAAAATACATGGATAAAAAAATTACAGTGCAGTCTAAAATATGAATAGTTCAATTAAACATTACAAGAAAAAGTACATGGATAAAAGTTACAGTGCTAATAAAATAAACATTAAGGAAAAATACATGGATAAAAGTTACAGTGCAGTCTAAAATATGATTTAATTTAGACAGACTTTCTTCACCATATTTTGCTCGCATGACATCCACAATCGGACCCTCAGGAGGCTGTACACACCCCCTCCCCTGCTTTGCTTCCATAACAAAGTCTTTAAAGTGTTACCAGGGGATTCCAGGGGATAGAAATGCAACAAAACGTGTACATAAATGTTCAAAATATTCAAGTGCTGCCATTTCTGTCTCTCTTCCCCAGATGACCTTGCTCATACGCAGAGTGCAGCGAGGAGACCTTGGCAGAGCGGCGGATGAATGAAAGAGCACTTTTAAAGGTTTGTTGTCGCTCTCAGAGTGGGCAGATGAGGCAGCATTTGGCTTCAGAACACCTCTTATTTTCACAAAAATGCTTTTCTCATGTTGTGCTTACTGTAAGTGTAGATCAAAAAGCCACACAATGCTTAACACTCACACTAAAAACAAAGTGAAGCCTACAAAGACAACTCCACATAGAAATCCAGCTGTGGTTGTCACTTAGCAGGAGCATTGTGCTGTAACTTTATTTGGACCTCTGTTCTGAGTGCTTTGGTGGTCTGTGGGGTTGAGCCACACACGCGCTTTGGGTGCTCTGCACTGTCAGACAGCTGAAGCCTGGAGAGAATTTACTAGTTTAATTTGTCCTTTTTACTTCCCACTCCCTACAGTATAATTCCACAGAGTCAAGACAATTGGCTCTATTAGTTTGTCCTGACTGTTTAAATGTAAAGTGCTCTTGAATGTCCCTGTGTGGAGCCTATATTGATCATGGTCATGATGCTTTTACTGTATAGGAGTGCTCAAGGGTCATTCTCATTTGCTTTCCAATAGGAGGTGTACATTGGCCGCCAGCCTTTTGCTAAACGTATTATGCTAGCCATGAGGGAAGAACTTGATGCTAATTTGAATCACTGTGGACTATGGAGTCAAAGAGTTGCACGCTAGCAGGAACAACTGTGCTTGAGCTTTAAGTTAGCATGCTAACATTAGCTAATTAGCACTTAACACTTTTTCAAGGTTTTTGAGTAATCTTTAGGGCAACAACAACGCCTGTATCAAAGTATGTAAAAATACCTCAGATTAAATAAAAAAAAAAAAACTGTTGAAACATCACAATGTGAATGAAAATGAACTGTACTTATACAAAGTAAACATTGATTGTACTTACATTGAGGATTCATCCTGGCCTTGTATCGGTCAACTTACAGCCAAATGAAGGAGTTTTCCTATTTATGTTACCTTATTCATTTAAAAGCTTCTCAAGCACCTGCCTTAACTGCAAGATCATGTCATAGTGTAAAGATAACATAGATGCAAGGTTCATAGAGAAGAAAACAGTAGGCTTTGAAAAGAGAAATAGTGATTGCAATTACAGGCTTGGTACTGCACGGTTTCTCAATCCTACATATACCTATCATACTTCATGAGTAAAGAACAAACGCAGACCAATAAAGTTGAATCAAAAGTGTCAGTGTGTTTGTGACAAAAACAGCCCCAAAAATAGATTAAATCCGGATGCTGAGCTCTTACTGGTTGTGAGTACACTAACAGATTTCTCAGGGGCCTGTGCAGTCCCCTGATATCATCCCATCTCCAAACACAACATACAAGGCGAGCAAATCCTTAGCCTTGATCTGATAATGTACCGTATTCATCCATAATTAAAGCCTTAATTTCCATATCAGCGCCGCCTGCTCACACCTTCCCCGTTGGCTGATTCCTTTCTTTTATCCGCGCTCTTTTCTCACTCTCTCCATCTTTCCCTGGATCATGTGATGTACAGGTGCTAATTAGCCTGTGCTGAGAATGATCTTGGCTTTTTCACAAGAATGGAGCGTCTCTCAGAAAAAACCTGCAAGGTTATATAAAGCCAAACGTGATACCACAGGTGCGAGGGCATCAAAACTTTATTCAGGGAGTTTGGTGCATTTCCCAAAGACTTGACTGAGAGACAGGTCCCGTAAGCTCTGTTTGTTTGTTCTGACATTGGCAACACACAGATTGTGAAACACAAGTCAAATAAAGACCTGTTTATTAGGACTGGGTCAATAGGTAGGTCAATAAAGGGAAGTACACAGTAATGCACATCTTGGACGGATTAACAAACACCCTTGTGTACAGGCAGGCATGACCACACACAGATAACTGACTCACACTTTAATACTCTAACAAATCACAAGACAAACACACTCCAAGCCTCATCTATGTGGAGGATCACCGATTTCGGTTTACCTTCCCCTTGACTGGCACCATCCATCTTCAGCGGGGCCCCTTGTGTATATGCAGCCCCCCCTCGGAGCTGATCTAGCACTTCTCAGAGGAGCTGAGCGCAGGGCTGGAGGAAAACTCCTCAGCCCGGCAGTATAAGCCCTGCCTGCTTCTAATTCCACTGCGTTGTTACACATATTTACTGAGCGTTCTACATGCAAGCACATTTTGTATCGAACACGTCTGGTTGTAAATATTAATTACACAACACCCGTTATAATTTGCTGGATCAATATTTAAGAATGACTAGGGTCTGAAACTTCTAGGCAACATTTGACATTTTAGGATATGCTCTTTTATTGCTTTCTTGAGGAGAGTCAGATGAGAGTATTGATACCGCACTCATGTCCGTCCATTGAATATGAAGTTATAGCCAGGTTAGCTTAGCATAAAAATGGAACCACTTTTGTTTTTGGATGAATCATTAAGCAAGATATAACTTGTTTGATATTTAGTTATTGTTTTAGCACAGAGCCATGCTATCGTGTCTTTATGCTAAGCTACTGTATCTGCCTCGAGGATCCTGCTTAATATTTACTGGATAGACATGAAAGTGGACTGATCTTGCCATTAGACCAGTGGTTCTCAAACTTTTTCTGTCATTCCCCACTTTGAACAGGTGGGCCTTTTCAAGCCCCACCTGTTCCTCATCGCTCCAATAAAATGGTAGGCCAAGCTTAAAATTGTCAAATGTATCGTTCTATAACAGGGGTCTCCAACTTTTCTTAGGATGAGGGCTACTATCAAAAAATAAAACAAGTCGTGAGCTACTTTTACTCCTCTTTTTTGTTTTTTTGCAGTGTATATATTTAGCACATTTGAACATTATTATATGCTGACCTTTAACCTTTGAGTGCTGTTTGGGTCTGTGGGACCCGTTTGCAGTGTTTACTAAAATAAAATGTAGCAATTTAATTATTGTAACCTGCTTTATTTGGTGGTGGACGTCACATCTTCGAGGGTCCGGGGGCATGCACCTCCAGGAAGATTTTTTTTAAATGTTGAAGTTGAATGCATCAATCTGGTGCACTTTGAGCTAGGGCTGCTCAATTAATTTTAATCGCAATTACGATTTTGGCTTGCAACGATTATGAAAACAACATAATCGAAATAAAACGATTTTATTTATTTTTTAAATAGGTTTTTCAGTTGAATTATACTTAAAGTTCAGGGTAATCAACTGTTAAAAACATACTTTTCAAATTATTTTCTTCAATAAATTGATGTTTTTCAAAGTAAATGGTTAATCGTTTTTAATAATCGTGATATCAATTATTGACCCAAATAATCGAGATTATGATTTTCGCCATAATCGAGCAGCCCTACTTTGAGCCCAACATGAATGTATGGATACAGCTCTCAACACTCAGATGAAAGGGAGCTGTATACTTTTCAATAATCCAAACATCATTAGAATATGATCACAACAAATCATTTAAACATGTTTATTCTTATCTTATGTTACCTAGTTAGCATTCTTTCTTTTTATTTATGCATATTTGACTAATCCCTCCCCTTTTAAACTTTTTATTGTCCTACTGTATAGTACACATTGGAATGATTTCTTACTTTATTTTGTACAACTTTATTAAATAGATAAAGGTGTGCTCTCTCTCTTGCTCTCTCGCTCTCTCGCTCCACATTGCTTTTCTTCCCGACTGCAACGTTGTTGTGTGTGTCTGTGAGAGCGTTTCACACTTGTGTATGAGAGATTTTTACCAGTGGCGAGCCTGTCTCTGAGGGCCTAAGATATTCTACAAAATAATATTTAAAAACATTAAAACAAATTATATTTTTCTTTATATATATTTTTTAAATATGTTTTTAGTAATATTTGTCATTAGTTTTACCAAAAATAACTTGATTAAATTGTATTTAAAATAACATTTCCAAAGAAATAAATCCTTTGAATCTGCCTATTCAGTTTCTGTTTGAATGTGAAGGGTTAAATGAAAGAAGCTCGTCTCTGCGAGGTGAAGACAGGAGCTGATTGGACGTCCAGCTATGAATTCACAGAGGGCCAGCTATAGTAACTGAACGAGAGTAATGTCAAATGACAGTACAATTGACCAATTATATCTTCCCTCTAAATGGGTGGGCTTTATTATCGCGGACTTTATGACAAGTTCCGCCCGCTGTGAAACGTTTCTTGTTTCCATAGCAACAACAACTGTCAACAGCGTAAACTTGCCTTCAAAATAAAAGCATGCCAAATTACACTTAAGACATACAACTGTAACGAAAGTAACAAACACAATGCAATATCCTTTTCAATTTCAAAGAACACAAATTGGGTTATCTACAGGTGTTGTTTTGTGTGCTAGAGGGTCGCTTTTCATTGATACGTTTTGCACCCCGGGCGGTCCGTTGTTTTGATATTCCACCAGTGTATAAATAATAAATAAATGTGGAAAAAAAATGTACGCGACCCACCTATCACATCTCTGCGCCCCACCAGTGGGGCGCGCCCCACACTTTGAGAAACGCTGCATTAGACTCAATAAAAAGAGCGTACTGCATGGCCATATTCCCAAATGTCAAACTTTTTCTTTGATTCAACATTTCATGAGCACTTGAATTACCGAAAGGGAGGTTCTAACAAGTGGGAACACAGTTAACTTCCGTAGTGACAAAGTGAGGTAAAATATGACATAATGTAGGTCTTTTACTACATTGATCTTTATTAATTTCCGAGATCATGGTTGCAAACAAATTCCTGATATATAAAAGCAGAAGAAACAAAATATTTGAGCTACTCTTATTATGTATAAAGTTTTTATGTATAAATGATATCCTGTCTAAACATCAGTCAGGATTCAGAAAGAAACACAGCACCATCACTGCGAATGAAAAGTGGTAAATGACATTACTACTATTTTAGATAATAAGCAGAGTTGTGCAGCTCTGTTTATTGACCTTTCCAAAGCGTTTGACACCGTTGATCATCGCATTTTAAAGCAGAGGCTACTCAGTATTGGCATATCCAGCCATGCAGTGCCAGTGGGGTGGTTTGTGAACTACCTCTCTGAAAGGTCCCAATGTGTTCATTGTGATGGACTGTCTTCTGAGTGGTTAAACATTTCTAATGGTGTACCACAAGGTTCTGTTTTAGGACCACTTTTATTCTCCATATATATTAACAGTGTAGGTGATAATGTGGATGAAGCTACTTTACATTTTTATGCGGATGATACTGTGATGTTCTGTGCAGGTCCCACCATTAAGGAGGCTGTTGTTAAATTACAAGCTGTTTTTAACACTATTCAGACTCAGCTCTCTGAATTAAAGCTTCTTTTAAATGTGGATAAAACCAAGGTAATGCTCTTTTCAAAAGCTAAAAAGACACCAGAGCCTGTTTTAGATATTGTAACTACGCAAGGAACAAAACTTGAAGTTGTTGCCTGTTACAAATACCTGGGTATCTGGCTTGATGATTGTCTCTCTTTTAAACTCCATGTCAATAACCTGCTTAAAAAACTGAGGGTTAGGCTAGGTTTCTTTTTCAGAAACAAGTCCTGTTTCTCGCTTGAGGCCAGGAAAAGGCTAGTCACTGTGACCTTTTTACCTGTGCTGGACTATGGTGATTTGTTGTATATGAATGCACCTGCCAATTACCTGAGCAAATTGGATGCTGCGTATCACAGTGCTCTGAGATTTGTCACAAATTGTAAAGCGCTTACACATCACTGTTCACTGTATACCAAGGCAGGTTTACCATCACTCTCTGTACGGAGGCTCAGTCATTGGTACACGTTTATCTATAAAGCTTTGTTGGGTAAACTCCCGTATTATATCTGCTCTCTGATAACACAGAGAGTTGCAAGCAGCTATTGTCTGAGGTTACATGATGTGGTCTTGTTAGATGTGCCAAGAGCAAGGACTGTCTTAGGTAAGACAGCTTTTATGTGCGCAGCTCCACTTGCTTGGAACAATCTTCAGCAAGAATTGAAACTGAGCAATCTCATTCCTCTGCATGTTTTTAAAGCTAGGCTAAATGAAATGCTTGCTGATACAATGGGCACTTGTAAATGTCTATAATTATGTATCCTGTAAATATAATGTATAATGCCCTTTATTGTTTTATGTTTCATGTGGAACCTATATGCTGCAGGTCTCCCTTGAAAAAGAGATCTATGATCTCAATGGGACCAATCTGGTTAAATAAAGGTTTGAAATGAAATGAAAAATAAACTACAAATATCACTTATAAGACCAGAAAGGAGCTCATTGTCAGAAATATTCACCATATTCTTAGAAGGGTAACAGCAGGCGTCTGACATCCAACAGCGAGCGCTGACATCTAGCCAGCCATCAGGGTGATCACAGACACTGGGAAAGAACTCCACAAACAACTGCTCTGGTGTGGCTCCATCAGAATACATTCTTTAAAAGAAAAACAGCTTTTGTCGGCTCCTGTAGCTCTGAGTAGACGAAGCAGTGGGCGATATGTGTGACACCAGTGCAGGGATCGAGGCCCCACCTTCAGTTACAGACACACACTGTCATTCTGAGGCGAGTCAAAAGCCATCACATGTCACGATGCGTCTCCTGTATATTTAGGAAGTCCGTGTGTAGCTATAAGGCCATTGATGCCGACACAAACCATGAGAGATTTATAATACTGCTGTGGATCGTTGCAGCTGCTGAGGAGTTTCCTTGTGTTTGCAAATGAGTAATGTTTATTTTTGTAAAATGAATACATTTGGCATAAAAGATATACTCATCAATAACAAAACATAGCTCAAATTACATTAATAGTAACTAAAATGTGTGTATATGTTAATTTCCCCTCCCTTGTGGTGGTCTTGGCTAGATAAGGGTCTTCAGATAGTCGGGGAATGGGGACCAGGGTATGGAACTAGGGTAAGCCTGCTTTCATCGACAGTTTCAATATACCGTTTTTTCTCTGTGTGACACACAATGGTTGGCTGAGTAGCACTTTGGGTAAGTTAAACAGTTATCTACAGCTGATTTGTCATTTCAATCGGTGCAGGCTACCAGCAGCACTGGCTGGGAATGAGTAGCTTGCTGTGTAAATCTTTTTCAGGTTTCTCTTAGTTGATCAAATGAAAGGATACATAAAGATTTGATATGAGATTGAATTATAACAATAGTTTTAAGCTCAATAAATACACATAACATTTGACCAGTATATGTCCCATTCGTCCGGGACACCGAAATCCTATAAAACTGTTGGACAGGCGCCACATTATCACTACAGCAGGCAGAGATGTGAAACCAGTGGAGGCCAGCAACAAACAAGGTTTTAAATGATGATTTGTTTTCAAGTAAGTGCATATCTCAATTCTATATGAATATATGTTGAGTGGATATCTCCAGATGGATAGGAGGTTTCTCTTCCCTCCTGGGAGGCGGAAGGAAACGGGAGGAAGAGGGAGATACATATTTTAGGGAGGGGAGGATTGAAGAAAAATGATTTACGGCTCCTAAACGGCGCTGAAGGGTGGATGATAGAAGGAGAGTGAACAGATGTAACAGTGTGGAAGACCAGAGAGATAGAGAGAGCTGTATGGACTGAAGTTAACAGAGGGACTTGTGCGCAGAGGATATTAATGGCCACCTTCACGCCCCAGCAGCTTTGTCTTGCTGGAGCATCTATCAGGAGCCCTCAGCCCCTTAGATGGCCATATTGACACCTGCTGATGGAAGGCGGGTGTAGATACCAATGGCACGTCCCTCACTTGTCCTTCTCCTACATCTGATGACCTTTTTACTATCATTCGTCATAATTTCTTCTAAAGTCTTTCCCAGATCAGAAGTGACAGTCTGCGTCTGCCTCCATGTGTTTCGTTTTCAAAGGATGTGCAACAAACAGCAATAGGACGTGAGGCAGCTATTTATAACCAGGCACAGTGCATCCAAGGGCTGCTGATGTCAGATTGTGACGGATATGTGATAAGTGGGCCTGAGGTCATGTAATTGAAGTTACTTGCAGGTTCAAAGCCTTTCAATTATAATCAGAGAGTTTCTAAACGTGGGAATCATACTAACATGAGCGTCCGTGTGGTATGTTCCGAAGGTCTTTTGTTATTTGTGAGCTGTAGTCACTTCACGTTCATCTAACGCACTAAACACTGCAGTGTGAAACATTTTAACATAAATATTAAAGAGAGTGGCAGGCATCTACACACAGCTTTCACTGTGTATAACTTTGCCACTAGGTACTATTTGTACAAGAAACGTGTCACTTTATGACAAAAAATATGGAGAAGCTGAGTTTTACAATACCAGATGGTTGTAGGGGAAAAACATTTTTATTTTCTACCTTTTAGCCAACACATTTAAAAATTATATAAAAGCTGCTCTGTGGAATTATACACATAAAAGTGAAACAACTATTTTATTCAGTTAAGCAAAAGAGCACCAGAATATAAATATCCAAGAGGATCTACTTCCTGAATAGACTGAAATAACAGAGATCATGCCAAGCCTACACAGCATCACTGTTTGTGTATGTGCTTCAGTGACTCATCATTTTGAAATCCCTCCATTCATGAAAGGTACTCGAATCTACAAATCCAACTACAATTGTAATGAATTGTACAAGAAACATCAGGAGGTTGTGTCTCATAACTGTTATGATGTCAATCAATACATCTAATCATTGTCAATCTCTTTTGCAGCTCAGTGCCTCCCACATGTGCACGTCATTGTGCTCAATAACAGGGGACCAAAGAGCAGGAAACGGCCTGTCAAGCATGAACATAATCAGCAAGGTCAGTGACAGTGGTACTCGGGCTACTGTCTATAATTCTTATTCATTCAGACATTTTAGTTTTCTAGATACAAAGCAAACCAGACACACAGAAAGGATGTAGTGGGAAGAGGGGAAAGCACAGAGACAGGAAGTGCAATGTGTGGTGTGTAAGTGTGCATGATGTTCTCTGAAGGCATGTCTTTTTTTGGCCTCTTAAAACAAATGAGAAATACGACTCGATTTCCCCAAATGGATTTGTCCTTGTTCCAGTCATTTTCAATGAAGGAACCGGGCAAAGTGATTCCAATGAAATCTCCATTTGCATCAAGAAGATGAGACTTGATTGAAGTAAGCAATTTGGTTGGAATTGGAAACACGTCGCACAACAGCACATGCTAAATTTGTCAACTGTTTGATAGAAAAATCTGAATTCTGCACTTAAAAAAACAGGCTCATTTGCAGAAGAATGGTTATGAGGCTTCCCAATGCTACATGAGCACAATGGCAATGCAAAAAAACGAGTTTACAGGTCCCATGTCATGGCCATTTCTACTGATCATATTTCCATTGTTGAGGTATACTAGAATAGATTTAAATTGTGCAATTTTCCAAAATCACATTGGTTTCTCATACAGCATCTCTGTATAGTGTGTGTATTCACCGGTATTCACTCTGTCCTAAACGGCTTGTTGGAGCGCCTGCCCCCCCCTCCCTGTGAGCCCAGTGTGCTCTGATTGGTCGGGACGTTGCGAGGGTCGTTGCTGCTCGCAGCTGCTGCGAGGAGCGGGCGGGTTTCCGGGTCGGCGATACAGCGAGAACAAACGAAACTCATCCTGAGCACACACAAACACTCACAGCCGAAAAAAAATGTGGCTTGATATTGAGTAAGAAAAAGGTTTCTAACGCTGTGAAAATGGGTCTGCGGAGAGCATTTCTCCGCGATCCCAACTCGGCTATTAGCAGCGTTCAGGGAGCTCTATGCAAGTCAATGGGGACTATCTGTTAGTTAGCCAAGGGATCCTGGTGTGTGAGGTCCATTTGGGCCAATCCGGTCATTTGTTGTTGATTTGGGTGTTCACACGTCACAGAACCCAGGAAGCAAACAATGGAAAGTGAGAAATCTCCAACGAGGCGTTTTGGGGCAGCATAGACAGGTATTTTCTGTGTTAGAGTTGTACTCGCTACAGGGTGCACTTTGAGGGGTTTTGACTCTGCAGACCGTTTACATGCATAAAAATCATCATAACACACAAGGGGACGGGTAATAACCGGAAAAGCATGACATGGGCCCTTTAAGCAGATATAATGTTTACCATAAAGTGCACCATTAGTGTGTTGCTAACATATGTTATACAGCATTACTATAAGGAACGGCTGAGGCTTATGTGTATGTCATCAGCAAGTCATAAACCTACAGTATATATGAAATATGGGAGAAATGTAAATGTGGCCCTGCTGATTGTGGCTAGGGCCTCAGAGGGTGCCCAAAGACATGTGTCATGTCAACGCTAGCATAAAAACAATGCTACCCGGCCTTAATTACAATATATTTGAACATGTTTAAATATGCTAATTTACAATGATGAACAAATAATTGAGAAGCAATAGTAAATGTTAAATTGTAATGTAACAGTAGCATAAGTCAGTACTGACTCAGTAATTTCTGGGTTTAGCTATGATTAGCCACCGTAAGCTAATGGTAATACCAGACCTGTACCAGACGAATGAGGGCAGTAGCGGAAAAACAAACAAACCATAGTCTATTAAAGTTGTGTTTTTCTGCTTATAAATAAATGTTCATGTGTAAAAGCAATAATGTGCTGTTTGCTATTCTCTCAAGAGTTTGTGTTTCTCTTTAATGTGATGATGTTGTAAGGCTGACATTAGTGAAAGAAAGCTATTATTATCTGTTTACTTCATTACCAGAACATTCTAGTACCTTACCTTCTCTGATCACAACATGAATATCATTTTTGTACAGCCAAATCCAATGCCCTTCCAAACCACCTGCCAGAGAGACACATGTGCCAGGACTTCAGAGAAGGTGGCTGAAGTGTGTGTATATGTATGTATGAGAGTGTGTTGGACTCAGACGCAATGGCACAGTGTCACCACACTCATCAATCTACCCGCTACCCCTGAGGATGATGTCATTGGCACCGAGCCTGGCTGGTGGCCAATTGGACTGAGGGGACCAACTCTCATTATCTCCCTTCCGGATTTATAGGTCTGCCTTGCTCATATTTTACACTGAGGGACATGGAGGGGACTCAGGGAGGGGGGGAGATGGAGAGAGTGGGAGCATCTGAGATTATCACTGATAAATCAAGCCGAATGACTATTCACTTTTTAAAGAAAAGACTTCTGGCTATCAGCACTCTCAGCCGCATCAGATATCAAACTGCGTGGGTCTCTCTCTGTGTGTGTGTGTGTGTGTGTGTGTGTGTGTGTGTGTGTGTGTGTGTGTGTGTGTGTGTGTGTGTGTGTGTGTGTGTGTGTGTGTGTGTGTGTGTGTGTGGGGTGGGGGGGTTATTCCTCTTAAGAAACCTTATGCTGTCACTACTGAGAGAACTTCAATTCATTTGGTAAAACTCACTCAGACATGTGGCAAATACATGCCATTATATTTCTCTAAAGGTTGACATTGGTGCAGTTGAGTTGTGAGTCATCCCATGTGGTGAACACACACACACACACACACACACACACACACACACACACACACACACACACACACACACACACACACACACACACACACACACACACACACACACACACACACACACACACACACACACACACACACACACACACACACACACACTCAATCAGTCTCTTACACACCAGCAACACCAGTCACCCCACCAAATCCATCCAAAAAGAACCCTCACGCATGCAGCCAACTCTCCATGTGTTGGATGCAGATGTAACAGATAATTTGGCAATGCTAGCAAACAACCCCCCTCCTCCCCCACTCCCTCGGTCTCTCTTTTCGTGTCACTATAATGCTACGACGTTGTGCCACGTGATTGGATGTCTGTAACGATGAAAGAGCTACACACCTGCTACTTTTGGCGCAAAGAAAATGCCACGCCTGGGAATGGGACACGGTACAGATGTAGTCGTGCATGTTTCTGTGTGTATGTGCTTGTGTACTTTATGAGTACTGTCCAGGGCATTGCATTATGCTCCGTCTGCAGGAATGAACTTAATGGGCTGTGAGAAGAAAGCAGACGAAGCAGGCCCAGAGGCAGCGTACAATGTGTCTAACACCTGGTCAGCCATGTCACTGGGCGGCCATTGTGGATCTGTGTCGGGTCTGTTTGTATCTTTGTTAACGACTGAATTCATCCTGGGGAATAACCAGGGTGGCTTTGCAGCAAAGTCTTAATCCACAGCGCCTGAAGACAAGAACACTGTTATGCAAGACGACAAAGTGTATTTAGGAAGTCTGCGTGATAGTAATCAGTTTCTTAAAGAAGAAGGGCACTTGAAGAGCGTAGACATCCGCCAAGGCCAAATGTCCTATCTCGCAATGTTAACGACTGTGAGCTATAATTTGTGTATCCGCTCCGTGATTCGGATCCGCAGGTCAGTAGTTTTCGCTAACCCTGCCGACAGGAAAACAAATCAAACATAACCACCATGTCGGAGGTAATTACATTCATGCTAGACGTTTGGTAACTCTTTAACTATATTGTCCAATGGCAACATTTCTAGCAAATAAAAGAAACAGTGTGGCCTTTATGTATAAAGCTAAGGTGAACAGTGTTTCCCCTAGGTTTACTGCTTTGGGGGGTGCTGCCAGGGCGGGATGAGGGCGGTCCGATGATGGCGATCCGTGCAGGGGGGGGAGTTACTTTGTTTTGAGAAGTGGGGGGGACACAAAACGGAAATAGTTCTCGAGTTGAATCCCTTTTCCTGCCTTTCTAACAAAATATATTTTTTAAATGTTGAAGTGAAATGCATCAATCTGGTGCACTTTGAGCACAAGATGAAGAGATGTATGGGTACAGCTCTCAACACTCATGAAACAGAACTGTATATATTTCAATAATCCAAACATCTTTAGAATATGATCATTTCATTTCATTTCATTTTTATTTGTCCCGCTCATGGTACGCAAAACCAAATGTACAACAATTGCCATAAAACATGACTCCACCATTGAGCGAAAAGGAGCAGGGAGAAGAATAACATCTTATGTGACCTGCCCCTTTCTAAAAAAAACAAATAAATACAAATAGATGGTCTGCCCTTCAAAATAATAATTTTTTTTTTTTTTTTTTTCCACAGCCAAACATAACAGTATCTTAGGATACTAGGAGAAACACACACAAACATATACTTATTTCCCACTTGACGGTTAACGGAAAGAAACAAAACAACACCAAAACATCACATGTATAAGGAGAAGTTGTGCACATCACAACCAATAACAAATAATTTAAACTATTTTATAAACTCCTCTCTCTTATCTTATGTTACCTAGTTAGCACTTTTTCTTAATGCTTATTTTACTACACATTGGAATAATTTATTACTTTATTTTTTACATCTATATTAAATAGATAAAGCTCTCTCTCTCTCTCTCTCTCTCTCTATGTGCTCGTGCCACACATAGGCTGTGTGCTCCTCCGTGACAATGACGGCTTGAGGTTAACAAATAATATTAATTGAATTTGAAAGCGTGGGGGGGGGGGATACAAACGGGATTTTGAACAGTGGCTGGGACATGTGGAAATTAAGTCCAGGGCTTACATGACCAACAGCAGAGCTCGGGGCTATAATACAGATTTGTTTAACTTTTTTACACTTTGTTGTTCTCCTCCTTTCCTCCGCTCTTGTCTCTGATTGTGAGTGTGTGCATTCGTATGTGTGTGTGGGGAGCGGAGCCCCCGCCCTACGGAAACAGAGCGGAGGAGAGAATGTGAATGCGCAAAGCAATGCAGTGGACACTGAAACATGCACATACATTGGATAAATAACATAAGCGTTTAATTTATTTAATAAAAGAGCTCATGTTCAATGTGAAAAGTGACCGTAGATAGATTACTTCAGTTGCAATTTGGTGCTATATATATATATATATTAAAAACATTTAAAAAACGCCTTGAATTTCAGGGGGGGCGTGGGGCTCCGTTGGCGGGACAATGGTAGGGGAAACAATGGTGAAGATGAGTCATAGTTCAAGTATTTTTTTTGTTGACACGGCTAAATAGCCTTATTTGTTTATTATAACCACGATTTTTATCAAACCATAACCATTTCTTATCTTCGTAGTTTCCATGCACTGATGGGAACACTCATACTGAAGATAATAGAATGCTCCAATATCCCTTTGGTCCTCTTTGTTAAGTATTATTTAGTTTCCTAATGTTGTAACAGTTTTTTGTCTATTTTTCTTCAATGATTGCGTCTCTTTCTTTCTTTGTCTCCACCTTATATCAATTGAGACTAATGTGACATGGAGGGTTAAAAACAAAGTCATTATCTGTCAACTGGAATTATTACAAAATGTGCAAAAATACTGATATAATTCAAATTGCTGACGTGAAAGGATCATGAGGCCAAAAATGGGAAAAATGAACGCAAAAACTAAAGCATGATATCTTTAGTATAGATGCAACAATAAAGACAACTAAATATATATAAATATATAAAGATATGTAGCACAAGAACAACACCATTTCCCTGTGATGTTGGCCCTGGTAATAAGAAAGCCCCTCAGATAGGCTGGAACCAGGACGCCCACCCACACATATAAATCATGCTTGATGGTCCAGAAAGAGGTGTTTGCTTTAACCATATTGAATGGGTAAAAATGTGTTTCCACGCACGGATGCCTGGTGAATCAATGTGAACACCGTCACGCTGTTCTGTGGGCTTTCCCTGCCTGCAGCATATCGCAAGCTCCACTGACCCGCTATTGTCACACTGCCTGGAACCACCTTTCTCCTTCTGCCCCTATCAATGCTGTTTGAATCTGTGCCACTGCAGCTTGATGGAAAGACAATAAAGCTATCATTCTCCACAGGATCTACCTAATAGATACTGCCAATGTGGCTCTCCTCAAAGAGCAAAAGGCCAAAAGGTCTACAAGAAAGCTGACTGGCTTGTCCCCTGTTCATCTGCATCCTCTACGGAATCACACGCAGGTTGAGAATACTGCAGTACAGCATGCAGCAGAGAAGTTTTGTCATCGGCTCTTTAATGCTAAAGGCCATACAGTATAACAATTTATAAAAGGAGGAATTCTTCAGAGATCCTCCTTGTCCCTCTGTAGCCTAGCAACCACAATACAGCTCTCTTTTTTGCTCTGCAGTGTCCTACGTTACGAGGTAAGGCAGAACGGTGAAAATAACTGCAGCATGCTGGAGAAATAAGGACTGACGTGTGAGAAAAGAGAAACAACAGACAACAGAGAGCGCATGTGTGTCACGGAAAGTGACGCAAAAGAAGTGAGAGACTGAAAGAGAGTGGGAAAAAAAGGGACTGCTAAAAAACACAGCAGGCAATCCCAAGCCTCAAAACACACATCTTTGGGGACTCTCTCAAACACGGGCCTGTATAACACACATACACCAAAAAACAATGCGGTCCCACACATCGTAGCTCTTACATATTTGCAGACATCCCGTTGCTATGACAATGGGTTAAGAGGGGGAGGAGAGGGAGGCAAACGAGGTGTTTGCGGAGTCTCCTTCCAGTGTGCAAAGTGTTTTCCCTCGCACTCTCTTACTTAGAGCAGAGGCATAAGCAGAAAACTAATCCGCCCTCTCCATCAAGACTTAATAATATGGCCCACTTCCACTCCAGATAAAAGGACGCCCATGGAGAATGGATGCTAACTGTCTTTGCTCCATATCCAACCTATGTGAAGTCATTCTCAATAGAAATAAATGATAAACTACATTTGCAAATGCAATAAATATTACATCCGTGGCCTCTTTTATGTCTTCTTTAGCTGTTCAGAGTCCTGGCCATCCATCATAGCGTGTTACTTCTTTTGTACTCCAGGATTAAAACAGTCACTTATTCATGCAGCCATTTATATGGTTCAATCTCCTTGACTCGGTCAAAGTGTGGGTTCACTCGGAGGATTGCTAGGTGAGTGATGAAATGTGGGAATAGCACTCTGATGCAGGGTCTCCTCCATAAGAATTCCGACTGTTTCCTCCAATGCTCTCCAAGCATTGATCAGTAGGCCCTGTAGATGGATGGGTAGCAGTAGGCCCTGTGGATGTAGGGTGTGCAACCAGGCGGTGAGCCTGGTTGCACACCCACACAACAACATCAGCACTAACACACTCTAGATACACACATATACTATTAGAATGTGTCCGCTCACATACTAAAGTAGAAGTATATGCTATGTGGGTACATGTGGCTGGCACGCCCTCTACATAAATGTGTTCAATGCATACATTTAAATAATGTCCATTGTTTCAGCCATGCTCCTTAACATACCTCTGTATGGCACTCTCAAACAAAGTCTAGAATGAGTATATTAGCCCTGACCTTGTATTCAGCGTGCCTGGTTTAGCAAGCTCTAACTAGAAGGCCAACAGCACACATGTCCATCAGAGGTGTCTTTAAGTAGCCATGACTAAGTGGTTGCTGGCTCTGGATGGGCTCAGGTTTTAGGGACTCTCTACTCTACAGAGAACTGCTTTTAATAAAACCAAGGCATGACATAATCAGTCTTTGCCAGTCTATGTGAATTAGAATCAGAAAGAGTGGCTGATTGTATTTAAAATGGGACTTTATGTGAGTTTAAATAAAACCCTGTGGATTTATTTAATAACCAAAACATTTATTTTCAAGAATTCATAAAAGTCTATGAAAAAAAGTCCTACACATTTTAAATTGTGCATAGTTTATTAGAGTTTATTTTTTCGAACTAGTATCATAACACAGACCTTTGCTCAAGCTGTATCATTGATGCAAGATAACCTCAAGAAGTTCTCCTGCCATGCAACAATCACTACGCTATCAGGCTGCACTTGTTTTCATCTGTCATGTTTGTATTTAAAAACGAGCCTGTTGTCGCTGTAGTTACCAACTGGGCTGCTCCAGCTTTTATAGGTGAGCAGGTGGGCAGGCTGGCAGCTGCGACCACCTGAGGGTGTGTTCACACTATTCTGCTTTATTTTGAAATGCCACTGCCATGTTTTTACTTTCAAATCCACAGGGAGCTGCCGCAGGGCGATTTGGAGGGAAGCTGTTTTTTTTTTTTTTTTTTAAAGGAATGAGTCTTACATTTTAAAGCAGAGGGGAGCACTTCCTACATTTCAGCATACATCTGACTTTTTGGAGAGAGCGTGAATAAGTGAGTCAGTCCTGCAAAGAGGGGGCTGATGTGTTTGATCAGGGGACTGACCAACCATGGCGCAGTGGTTAGATGCTTGATTGACCTTTCAAAAGGTTGGTTGATCTTGTTCCAGACGTGATAACAGTAAACTAAAGGGGGCCTGAGGGACAAATCTGGTCCTTGATGATATTCTCATTTCAAAGTTTAGCCCTTAGTAGAATTGTCTTTGACACTGCCATTGACTAAAACACACACATGTCAATGCTATACAGTAGCTTCCAGTTTCTCTTCTTCACTTTATTACCGATGACTGGTTTTCTTTTCCTATTGAACGGTTGCACTAAGGTATATTTGTCTAGTTCTGCCCTTTCAATGTTCAGTCTGGTGGAACAATTGTAGATTGTTTTGTTCTCAATGTACAAAACAAACCCACTAAACAAAACATATCTATTTGTAAAGAGGACTTTCTACAACCCAAAAGCATGGACGACCTTTAGAAAAGTACTCCTCTCAGCCATCCACTGGACCCAATCCAAACATTTTGTGGGAGCCATTCCAAACATTTGGACAACAGTGTATGTTTGCCTTGGCTGGCAGAAAGGACAGGCAACAATATATGAATGAATCGTTGTGATGGGCAATCTTCCAATCTTCATTAATTGGCTTAAAATAGTAATCTGTTAATTAACAAAAAAGAGGATAAGAGGATACAAACAGATGAATCAGCAAACATGTTTCCTACTGTGTTTGAAACAAAAGTGAACCATGAATGTAAAACAGAGCCCCGGTAAACTGATTTAAGACCCTCAATAGTGGTTGAAAAATGGATTTGCATCAGTGTTTCACAGATGGTTCCCTTTTGAGGTTCATGTTTAGTGGCTTAGACATCAATTTTACTGAAAGAAAGAGATACAAAATGTAGAGTCTCATCTCCATTAGTCAGTCGTCTCATTGGAGACAGCAGAGAGATTGATGCCCTTGCGGGAATAAACAGCTGGAACTTATGGGAGCGGTCTGTCTGCGTCAGGATCAGCCTTGGCTGGTTAAGGCCATGCAATGATACATTAGTCTAATTTACAAAGTGACCATGGGACAGAATGCTAACTTCAAATAAGTGACTCGAGAAATGGCCATAAATACCTGGCCTTTTTTGCAATGGAATTTAATTGCATGACAATAACATTGGTTAAAACAAAGATCTTGTTGTAGTTATAACATTCAAACATGTGCATATTTTTCTGCGGCTGCCACACAGAGACACAGGTCCTACATCATTGTGACAGAGCTGTGTAATAACTCCTTCCAATCAAAGAACACTCAGGGGACAAGTGCACTTTGCCTAGGCCTGCGTCATTTACATTTCCCCCACAATGCTGGTGATATACGCTTCTTAAATAGAAGCCTTCACTTCCACTGACAGCCTCTGGCCCAGGGTGGTTGTATTAATGGCAAGCACATCAACTCACATATGTGGAAGATGCCTGGGAGTTAGCTAGTCGATCAGCATCTGCCGCCCCCTCTGCAAGAAAATATGATTCCAATCAATGCTGTAATGGCTTAGAGGCCCTGTACCTAATCAGCCTGGCAGGAGTCACAACAGCAAAGGCAGGAATGATGGAACAGTTTGTGTTGTATGTGTAGTCATGGGGAATAATTTCTCTTTTATAGGTCTAAACAAATCCAGTAAAGTGATCAAGGGTGTTTCTATTTTCAGAATATAAAAGTGTTTACCAAAGCATCGCACAAGATGGATTACACATGAATAATAAAAAAGCCATTGTTGTAAGTGATGATAATAAACCGCATTCTTCAATGATTCTTTATTGGTGTTCGGGGGGCAACTCCACTGGTTACATAAAGAGGACTGGTTTGATGGAAGTCTATGAAAAAAATATCCCAACTTCTCACTTGATTTATTTCCTCTGTAAACAACTCTAAGGGGTTTATGTTCCCAATCTAGTATGTAGTATTCTTCAATAACTTGTGCAGTTCATTTTGTTAATTATAGACAAATTCGAACTAAAACAGAATAAGCAGGTTATACTTTAGCTTGTGCGATATGTTGCTAGGACGATGTTGTGAGGTCTCGATGTTTGCCAATTTTTTTGTCAAAACATTTAACCCTTTCTTTGTGTTCATATTTTTTTTGATTCAAGTTAATTGTAACATTTGTTTCAGTGAAAATGACTCAGCGTTTGGTTGGCCTGAGCGCCACACTCTTGTGTCAAATATGGTTCCAAACACCACCCCCCAGGTTTAAAACCGGTTGTCCACACACCAAGGAATGATGTCAACTTTTTGTATATACAGTCTATTATTGGAACTTGTGGGAATGATGGTGGGTGTGTTTTTACTTTGGTTTGCTTTTAAATTATTCACAGCTCCTTCATGTTAACACAGAAGACACTGCAAGACAGATGCAAGTATAAAACAGTTAATACATGATGACCAAGATTGCCCTGAAATAATGGAATTTCTAAACCCTCTGGTAATAGCCAGCTACTTTGGCCTAAAGAACAGATCAACAATGTAAAAGCACATCCTGGTGATGGAATCAAAAGCTCAAATAAGTCCAAATTATTCAGACTGGCACAGCGTAATGAAATTCAATTGTGTCTCCCTTCTATTCATTAAGACAAGCAGGATGTCCATTGAGAGAGCCATGTAGGTACTTGAACTCTCAAAGTCTTCATGGTAATTCTCTAGTCTGCAGTGGTAGACATTATCATTTGAAACTGTTCAATAGGTTCCAAAACAATCTGGGTATTATAGACAAGATGTGGAAGGCCCTCAATGCTCAAGTTGCCAGCCTGACTGGTATCATAAATGCAAGCTTTATAAAAGCCCAATGGACACATTGAGAGATCCTTTCATATGCCTGCTAATGACAGGAAGACCAATCACTCGCTTTAGAAACCTGACACAGCAATTCCCAATGTCATGCACAGAGCTGGTTTACGCTTGCATTTGGCAGGCAAATCCAGAACTCTTTAGTAACAGAGTTTTAGCATTCGTCCCCAGTGAATCCAGTTCTCCAAGTTCAGGTCTGGAGAACAACAGGGTGTCAAGAAACGGCAAACCGAGCAATCAGGGGGAACTGGAGAGCCAGTGCTGATTGTCATCACTGTATACCTGCTAACTTTATAACCTGAATCTGTCTTCATTATTTTAGTTTTATTTAATAAAGCATAGGACTAGCTACCCAGTTTGTGAATGATATGTTATTTTGTTGCAAAAAAAAAAACATCTTAAGAGCTGTAAGTGCAATTTAAAGACTTTCTGGATTTTTCCAAAGCTTAATGGCTATTTATTATTCAAAAAAGAGATGCTTACTGTTGCTCTGTGACTGTAATGTATTTGCAATACATTAAAGTCACTTTGGGGTTTATTGAGTGTTTTTCCCCACTACTTTCATAGAGTTTGACACAGTATCTTCAAACCTAGTGTACACTACTTAATGACACAGCAACACATAGCAAGATTCAAACTAGCTTTTTAGCTATCAGTAGCCATTTGCAATATCGAAATGTAGGGATATAGAACGAAATGCTGCAGTAGTACCTGTAGATGGAACATTCCTGATTTTATTTGACTGGAACAATGATTAATGATCCGAGTGTGCAATTCTATAGTCCTGTCTGTAGGTGTTAATGCCAGACATGTGCTGCTCAGTGGGTATCACAGCGGCCCCACCTGGCCCAATGACCCTGCCTCTTACTGGTCAGCAGGTCTCTGGCTCAACCTGCTACAGATCAGTTGTGAGGAGGAGGAGTGGGGGGGGCGGATGTGTGTTGCCCTACCTCACACATTACCCTAACTACACATGGACCTGGAGACAGACATGTTAGATCGCCGGCACATCATCGCAGAGGTGTCACACTCCCTTAGCCCACATAGAGAAGGTGTAGATATGACATTTGTGTTTGAAGACTCAATACTAAACTTGTTGAAGGGACCATGTTTCTGACAAGTAGTATACCTAATAATAATACATTACATTTATAAAGCGCTTTTCCTGGTGCTCAAAGCGCTTACAAGCAAGTAAAACAAAACAACAACAAAAGTAAAAAGTGCTGAGCTAGTTGGAATAAGGGCGAGGGGAAATGCTCAGGGATAAATGTATTTATTCAATCTTGTTCATGTCTGAGGCATTGTAATTCTAATAATTGTTGGATGCATTATGTTTGGGGCCACACTCATGCCACAATCATTTGATTACAATTTGGAAGTGTGTCATGGACATGTCACATTGATGATTTAACCGAAACTATTAATAGTATCTGTGGGGGAGTGGGTGTAATTGCATTCTCGTGATGACTGACTGCATAATGTGGTGAGCAATAGCAGTAGATGGCACTGAACTGACTCGTGCTTCTGTAGCTCATGGCAGAGCGTTTGGTCATTGCAGACACAGCGATCAACAACTCATTCTGTTGGTTATCTGATCTCACTGACCTAAAACTTCTGTAGGTCTAAAAAGCACCGAGGGTGTCAGTTTCGGATCTCAGAAGTTATAATTGAGTCTTCTGATCGTCAAAACAAAGAAAGTCTACACAAGATAAGCCAAGTAACATTAAGTATGTTTATTTTAAGACGCTTTCCCGCTTCCAATGCTTATTTTAACACAACTGCCTGCTGTACTCTCTGCTGCACCTGCAATCCCTCAGCCTGCACCTCTACCATCACGTTTAATTTCACCAAATAATTGCAGGGGTTCCTGAAAGAAGCATTACATAAAAGACTAATTTTCAGTGTGTTTAGAGCAGGGATGGGCAACTTTGATGGTGGTGGGGGCCACATAATTGATGTACTGGCCACCAGGGGGCCGCAGATTCACTTGGAACACACAGACAAATTCCATGTGTTGTATGTAATTATTAACAAATATACTAAGTCTGACATTTTCATTGACATTTTACAATCTTTCAGGGAACATCCTCTAATAAGCTCACTAAACAAATATCAGTTCACAGAAATGTTATTTAATTTTTACAAGGCATGTTTGTATTGAACAGGTTATTTAACAGTGGAATACAACTATTTTAAACTATTGGAAAGCACGGAAAATGTGTGTGCATTGAGATTAACCATTAAGATGACATAAACATGAAGTCATGAACACTACCCAGACATTAGTTATCTAACTTGAACCTAAGGCTGGAGCCACATGAGGACGATAACGCAAACGCAATTGTTATCAAAAAAGTCTTCCGTCCACACGCAACAGGCACCAGAAACGCGTCCGTTCACACGAGACCGCTCGAAAGCGCTGGAGACGCTGTAGTACATATGCCAGGCCTGTAAGTGGCACTGTAGTCCTGCCACAAAAGCAGCGAAGAAGACTTCCCGCATATGGTTGCCATGGTTGCCCTTCTGTTTATTCTCCGCTGAGGAAGCTCTGGCTCTTTTTCTCCCTCCCCGAGGCAAGCATTTGCTCCTGCTGTAAATCTCTCCGGTAGTCCACCAGCAGATGAAAAACACCCACCTCTCCGCCTCTTCCAAGGGACGAGGGGACCGTGCTGCAGAGTTTCAGTTCAGCAACATGTCCGTTAAAGTTTAAATCTTTGGACAAAATTAGAAAAGTGCCGGTCAAAGGTCTTCTTTGTTATTTATTGAGCTTTAAAACAAATTGATAACGACTCTATATAATAATATAATAATAAAAAACGGAGCCTCCCTTTTCCTCCCCCTCTTCTGACAGCCCAGCAGCTGATCTCTGAGCAGGAGAGGTGGGGAGAGGCGGGGCTATAGAGAGGCGAAGTCCCTCCCCTTCCGGTGGGACTCATGGGACCTTATTTCGGAAAAAGTTTGTATTGAAGTCAATGGAGAGAGAAAGATTATCTTTCGATCGCGTTTGAATTGTGCCACGAATTACACATATGATGTATGTCAATCTTAAATAATAATTTCCATGTCAAAAAAGTCACAGTTTGTCGTAAAACTGTTTAAATATAATGACTATGAAAAATACGCAACTAGAAAGACTACAATTCCCAGAGTCGCGTAAGTGATGTCAACTGTTTGTTACGATTGGGTGAAGCAGGTAGGACTCAAATGCAGAATTTAACGAAAAGCGAGCTTTATTAAATAATAAAAGCAGTGGCAAAAAAAAGTTCAGCAGGGTGGGTGGAGGGGGACCGGAGGAGGGACACATAACTAGGGCCAAGAAAGGGTGGGTGGAGGGGGTCTGGAGGACGGGTGGAGGGCGGACAGCCCGGGGGCAAGGCAGAGACCAAGGAGGGGGTCTCGGGTGGAAGGCCCGGGGGCAAGGCAGAGACCAAGGATGGGGTCTCGGGCGGACGACCCGGGGGCAAGGCAGAGTTCAAAAAGGGGCGAAGGCCACAGCGGGCGAACTCAGGGGGCCGAGCATGAGGGCGAAAGCAGCGGCAGGAAGAGTCAGGGGGCCGGGCCCGAGGACGAAGACCGCGGCACTCAGGGGGCCGGGCTCGAGGGCGAAGACCGCGGTTCTCAGGGGGCCGGGCTCGAGGGCGAAGACCGCGGCTCTCAGGGGGCCGGGCTCGAGGGTGAAGACCGCGGCTCTCAGGGGGCCGGGCTCGAGGGTGAAGACCGCGGCTCTCAGGGGGCCGGGCTCGGTGTCGGCCGAACAGGAACCGGAGCCAGTGGGACAGGCTTCGGCAGGATCCCCCACGGAAGAGGACCAGGAGTTGGCAGGACCCCCGGTAAGACAGGTGATGGTGGGGCCTCCAACGGAACAGGACAAGTGGTTGGCAGGACCCCCGGCAGAAGAGTTGTCGGCGGGACCCCCAGAGGAACAGGACATAGGATTGGCAGGACCCCCGTTAGAAGAGTAGTCGGCGGGACCCCCAACGGGACAGGACATAGGGTTGGCAGGACCCCCGGTAGAAGAGTAGTCGGCGGGACCTCCAACGGCACAGGACATAGGGTTGGCAGGACCCCCGGCAGAAGAGTAGTCTAAGGGACCTCTAACAGCACAGGACATAGGGTTGGCAGGACCCCCGGCAGAAGAGTAGTCGGCGGGGCATCCAACGGCACAGGACACAGGGTTGACAGGACCACCGGCAGAAGAGTAGTCGGCGGGACCCCCAACGGGACAGGACATGGAGTTGGCAGAACCCCCAGCGGAACCTTCGATGGCACTTGAGTAGGGACTTGAGTGGGGACTAGAGAGGAGACTTGAGAGTTGACTTGAGAGGTGACTTGAGAGGGGACTCGATAGGGAACTCGAGAGCAGTTTATGCTTTCTATGTGTGTTTTCGTCCGTATGTCTACTAGCCAATGTTACGGTTAGCAGTGCGAATCCTATGTACAGCCGCAGGGACCTACTTACGATAGGATTACAGTGCAATGTGGCGATAACAAGTGCATTTTCGCACTCCCACAATATACCGGAAGAGATAGCCAGGACACCGGGCTCTCCGTGGATTGTTGTCGGCTCTACCAGGCATCGGAGGCGGAGGAGGAGCAGGAAGCAGAAGCGGGGTTGCCGGTCCGGTCAACTGGCTAAGCTAAGGAGACAACCTCACAAACCACCGCTACCCAGCATCTTTCTCACGAACGCCAGATCCATCCTCAACAAAATGGATGAACTAAACCTACAGATGTCTGAAAATAAATACGTACAAGATTGTTGCATCCTGATCATAACGGAGACATGGCTACACCCACTTATCCCAGACGGAGCCATTGAGCTAGCGGGGCGAAGAGCATACCGCTGGGACAGAAACATCGACTCTGGTAAAAGCAGAGGAGGGGGGTTATGCATTTACGTAAATAACAACTGGTGCAAGGATGCCATAATCATGGACAGTCATTGCTCTTCAGACCTGGAGTACTTGACGGTGAAATGCAGGCCTTTTTACCTCCCTCGTGAGTTTACCGTTGTCATAGTAACAGCTGTCTACATACCACCAGATGCTAATGCTAAAATAGCGCTAGGCTACCTGCACAGTGCTATCAATTCACAACAAAGCACATATCCCGAAGCCGCCCATATCATAGCTGGTGATTTCAACCATGCAGACTTGAAGACAGTTCTCCCAAAGTTTGTACAACACATAAAATGTGCTACCAGGGGTAAAAACACATTGGATAAGGCCTACTCAAACATTAAGAAGGGATTTAAGTCTGTACCACTACCACATCTAGGGCAGTCAGATCACCTGTCCATCCTTTTAACCCCAGCATACACCACTGTCAGGAGGAAAACTCAACCCACCACAAAGACTGTTAAAACATGGCCTGAAGGAGCTTCCTCGCAGCTACAGGATTGCTTCGAAAGGACTAACTGGGATATTTTTGAGGTTCAGGACTTGGAGGAGTACGCATCAACTGTACTCTGCTATATACAGAACTGTGTGAATAATGTGACTGTTGAAAAACATATTCAGATATACCCCAACCAGAAGCCCTGGATGACGAAGGAGGTCAGAGCTCTCCTCAAGGGCCGAAACATCGCCTTCAGGTCTGGTGATAGTGCTCAATACAGTGCAGCTAGAGCCAACCTGAAGAGAGGCATCAGGGATGCCAAAGTAGCCTACAAGAGGAAGATTGAGGACCACTTCACCAACAACGATCCACGGCGGGTGTGGCAAGGTATACAGCACATCACCAACTACAAGAACAATAACAGCACAACGGTTGACGGGGACGCCTCACTGGCAGAGGAACTTAATTGTTTCTTTGCTCGTTTTGAGGTCAATGCAGTAGAGACGGACACAACAACCTCACCAGCATCCAACAGTCACACCCTCACGGTGCAGGAGCATGATGTGAGGCGTGTGCTCAGAGCGGTGAACCCGAGGAAAGCTGCAGGCCCTGATGGCGTGACGGGAAGGGTGTTGAAGGAGTGTGCAGACCAACTTACGGAGGTCTTCACAAAGATCTTCAACCTGTCACTCTCCAAATCCATCATCCCTTCATGCCTGAAATCTGCCACAATCATCCCTCTGCCGAAAAAAAACAAAATCTCCAGCCTCAACGACTACCGTCCGGTAGCACTCACACCGCTCATCATGAAGTGTTTCGAGAGGCTGGTCCTGCAGCACATCAAAACCATTCTCCCACCCACCTTCGACCCAAATCAGTTTGCGTATAGAGCAAATAGGTCTACAGAGGATGCCATCGCCACTGTCCTTCACAGTGCACTGTCCCACCTTGAACACCAGGGGAGCTATGTGAGGATGCTCTTTGTTGATTACAGTTCTGCCTTTAATACAGTCATCCCGGGAAGATTGGTTTCCAAGCTATCTGACCTAGGATTTTCCCCAAACATCTGCCAATGGATTAAGGACTTCCTAACTAACCGCCCCCAGACAGTGAGAATAGGCCCTCACCTCTCCTCCACCCTCACACTCAGCACCGGTTCACCACAAGGCTGTGTGCTGAGCCCCATGCTCTACTCCCTGTACACCTATGACTGTGCCCCCACTCACCCCACCAACACCATCGTCAAGTTCGCGGACGACACAACCGTGGTTGGACTGATCACAAGAGAAGATGAGTCAGCCTACAGGGATGAAATCCAGAGACTGGCAGTGTGGTGTTCAGATAATAACCTTGTTCTGAACTCCATCAAAACAAAATAACTCATTATAGACTTCAGGAAAAACAGCACAACACCAGATCCACTGTACATCAACGGCAACTGTGTGGAAAGGGTTCCCACCTTCAGGTTCCTCGGCACACACATTGCTGAAGATCTATCCTGGTCTATCAACACCACAACATCTGTGAAAAAGGCCCAGCAGCGACTCCACTTCCTGAGGATCCTCAGGAAAAACAACCTAGAGGACAAGCTTCTGGTGTCTTTCTACCGCTGCTCCATAGAGAGTGTGCTGGCATATTGCCTAACCACGTGGTGTGCCAGCTGCTCAGAAAAGGACAGGAAAGCCCTTCAGAGGGTCATCAACACAGCCCAGAAGGTCATCGGCTGCTCACTGCCTTCTCTGGAGGAACTCTTCAGCCAACGTTGCCTCAACAGAGCAGGCAAAATAATTGCAGACTCTTCACACCCTGGACACTTCCTGTTTGCTCTTCTGCCCTCCGGTAGACGCTACAGGTCAATTCAATCAAGGACAAACCGAATGAAAAACAGTTTTTACCCCAGAGCCATACGAGAACTGAACACCGTCAAACGCTGAACTGAACAGTTACAACTTCCAACTGCACTACTTTTTAATAGTTGTATTAACCTATGAACTGATCGACATCAGAGATGCAAAATATCATCCCTGTGTTGTTTTTTTATATTGTAAACTGTATTTAAATAATGTGCGGGCATGTATGGATGTGTGAGCATGTTTAATGTGTATACGTTTATATAGATAATATATTTATTCGTTGTATGTGGAAATGCACTGCGAGGATTGCTTTTTTAAATTTCGTTGTACCTGGTGCGATGACAATAAAGGAATTCTATTCTATTCTAGCAGAGAGAGAGAGAGAGAGAGAGAGAGAGAGAGAGAGAGAGAGAGAGAGAGAGAGAGAGAGAGAGAGAGGGAGAGAGGGCTTGAGAGGGAACTCGAGAGGTGACTTGAGAGAGAACTCGAGAGGTGACTTGAGAGGTGACTTGAGAGGGAACTCGATAGGGAACTCGAGAGGGAACTCGAGAGGTGACTTTAGAGGTAACTCGAGAGGGGACTCGAGAGGGGACTCGAGAGGGAACTCGAGAGGGGACTCGAGAAGGAACTCGAGAGGAGACTTGAGAGGGAACTCGAGAAGGAACTTGAGAGGGGACTTGAGAGGGGACTCGAGAGGGGACTTGAGAGAAGAGACTCGAGAGGAGACTTGAGAGGGGACTCGAGAAGAGACTCGAAAGGGGACCTGAGAAGGAACTTGAGAGGGGACTCGAGAGGAAACTCGAGAGGAGACAAGAGAGGAAACTTGAGAGGGGACTCGGGTAGGAACTTGAGAGGAGAATTGAGAGGGGACTTGAGAGGGGACTTGAGAGAAGAGACTCGAGAGGAGACTTGAGAGGGGACTCGAGAAGAGACTCGAAAGGGGACCTGAGAAGGAACTTGAGAGGGGACTCGAGAGGGAACTCGAGAGGAGACAAGAGAGGGGACTTGAGAGGGACCTTGAGAGGGAACTCGAGAGAGAGGGCTTGAGAGGGGACTTGTGTCGGTCGGTACGCCGACAGGACACGGGGAGCTGGCGTTGGCTAGAGAGCCAACAAGAGACGAGGTGCTGGAGTCGGCCGGTACGCCGACAGAACTCGGGGACCTGGCGTTGGCCGGTACGCCGACAGGACTCTGGGAGCTGGCGTCGGATGGAGAGCCAACAGGAGACGAGGTGCTGGAGTCGGCCGGTATGCCGACAGGACTCGGGGAGCTGGTGTTGGCTGGAGAGCCAACAGGAGACGAGGTGCTGGAGTCGGCCGGTACGCCGACAGGACTCGGGGAGTTGGCGTCGGCCGGTAAGTCAGTCCTGGAGCCGAAACTGGAGTCGGGACCATGGCTACTGGGGCCGGTACTGAAGCCGGAACCATGGCTGCTGGGGCCAGAACTGGGGCCGGAACCATGGTTGCTGGGGCCAGGACTGGGGCTGGAACCCTGTTTCTGGGTAATATTTTTTTTAATTTATAATCCATAATTCCATTTTTATGTAGCCACCAGAGTTATCGCAGCTTCTGGTCTTGGCTATGCGGCAGTCTCACACACACACATTACCAAATAAGGAGTATGTGGGAGTTCCCCTCGATTCCATTGGCTGACGGTTAGAAAGAGATGTCAATCAGCAAAATCGAACATGGAGGGCCAGAGATAGGTCAAATCCACCCTAATGACCCCAGAAGTGGATTTTTTTGTGCTAAATCTCTCTAAAAAGGTCAAATTTAACTTGTTTTACATCAATCCTGATACAGGGTACTTATTATATGTTGTAGTTTGGATTCCTAAAGCTTTTAGTCTACCATCCCATCATTCAAGGATGGTTTTCACTATAAGTAATTTTTTTTTTTGGACAGACACAATAATTCACATTTTCTTACTGTGTTCAATCTGAATTCACTTTAAAATAAAAACATCTATATTGATTCTGACACTTTTACATCCAACTCACAGGTGTAACCTTGCTTTGAGAAAAAAGATTATTAATTTAACCCTTTTAGAAGGGAAGATATGGTCATTTGTTCTGGGAATGTCATTTTCGAGCCTGAGACCTGAAAAACAGGCTCTGGGTTTAACAGGTTAAATGCATCAATCTGGTGCATTTTGAGGGGAAACTAAAGAGAGATCTATGGGAACAGATATGAAACAGAACTGTATACATTTCAATAATCATAAAATCATGGCCATAACCAATAACATACTATTTCCAATATGAAAACAAAAAAAACTTAAAACTTGTTTATTTATTTATATTTGGTTCATTTATAGTTGTGAGTGTGTCTGGGCTCCTGAATCAGCCTCACCTGTCTCCCTCCTCTCCCTCTTCTCCCCCTGCTCCTCTTTGAGGCAGCAGCAAAGACTAGTTTTAGCTCTCAACAAGTTTTAAAAGTGTATCTTACCTTTTTTCACCTAGTTAACTTTTCTTTTTTTTATTCATGCATATTTTACTAATCACTACCCCCTCAAATGGAAATATGTGTTTACATAAATGGTGACCAAACCGTTTGAGACACACTGAGAACTTAGACTAAGTTAACTATCTAAACACTCAGAGTCCTTTACCTCACCCGAGCTGAGGTTATCCCGAGCTTGAATGACACACAGAGACCAATCAAGGGCTTTGATTTATGATCTGTATGACAGTGGCCATGTCGGCAGGCCACATCATGTAGACAGCCAGTCACCCTGTGTTAGGCAGACCCACATTTTCGCAGTGTTGCGTTCACAATACATACAACAAATAATTAAAAAATCCTCAGGCCAGCAGGCCACTTAACATGCCAGGCCATCGGGAAACCTCCCGGTCCTCCCGATGGCCAGTCTGGGACTGGGTACAGGAGGCGTAGAGCGAGGGATCATTGTCCACAAGTTAATCGATTGCAGATGTCATCGTGGTCGCGGAGGAAAACCTAAATTGGTCGCGAAATATACTTGGGCGGCCGTTAATATACCTGGGCGGCCCACCCAAGTATAGTCTATTTGTGGGAAACCCTGCAGATTATTTAGAGGTATTAGAAATCATGTACGCAGCTCGCGACGTAACTAGGAGTCTAGTGGACGGTATCAGTATTACAAGTAAAAAAAAAAAGAATAATATATATTTTTTATTAATTACGTTGTTTATAAATGTATCTGAGTGTTTTGACCGGCTCATAGGCCACAACGGAAAGATGAAAAGACGTACACGAGTTTCCAAAAGCCATGGCACATTTATTGCGGTTGTTCAGTATAATGCACAAGATGGATGGACGAGGGGAGAGGATCGCCGTGTTATTCCTCCTGCGGCCGGCTTGGAGAGAATCATGGCCGCCATGTCACTCCGGGCAGCTGGGCTTAATAGCACCTCGGCTCCGGCCAGGTGTCCGCGACCGCGCTGATTGGCCTCTTCAGCTCCACCCCACTGTAAGACCTGTTACACACCTGCACACAGGCTCTGGGGCTGTCACACTGAGGGCCGCCATTTCCCCATCCCTGGTTTAGAGTATGGCAAAGGCATCAGCTATGATTTACCAGCTGTTAACCAAAGCATTTGGTGCGTGTGGCGAGCTACAGAGCTCAAAAAGGAGGCATCCAGGCTACACAGCAACACAACAAACCGGCCTTGTCTCCTAAAAACCATGTGCCCATAAACAAGAACTTGATTGTAAATTAAGTTTTCCAATGATTCCTGGAACGAGGCTTGTTGGATTGATGAAACTTGAGACCATACCGATTTCAAACCTTCACCCTAGTCCTACTAAAAACAACAAACAAAGTGAAAACTACATATCCCTCTGTCTTGTAGTAATGACGTCCACACTTTAATTTATTGTTGTTGAAACTGACACCTTTAATGCATGATGTGTGCCTATGATTAATACACAAGTGTGCATAGGCCACAGGCTTCTCCTTTATAGCTTTAGAGTTATAAAAGTAGTAAATAACGCAAGCTCATGCGAATATAGAAGTCGGCTGAGATTTTAATGTAGGGTTTGTGAAGGCATCGGTAAAGACAGATGACAGACTTCTGAGAGAATACATTAATACCATTGACGGGATCTGGAGGGTCTGTTTTTACAGTGCAATTTCTGGTGCTGTCAAAACAGCACTCATCTCTGTGCTGAAACCAGACAGAGAGAAAGAAACTTTAAGAACCTCTCGCAACAAATTCACAATTGACATTTTGATTTTTTTGAAGATGACCATGGCGAAGCAAACTTTTGTAAAGACAAAAGCAAACTGCTAGTACTTATACTGCAGACAAATCCACTGAATAAATACTGGAGATTCAGGACTCGGAGGAGAGAATATGTGCTTACTGTTGTGGCCGTGAGTGAATAACAGATAGACGGAGAGACATTTGAGAGTGAGCACAGAGTAAATATAAATAAAAAAAGGTGAGCCTCTCAGCCATGGTACTGTCCAAATCCAGAGTGTGTGTTCATGCTGTATTTTAAAGTCATATTTGGCACCTGAATACTTACCAAGGATGACGGACTGAGATCTATATCTTCGAGGTCCCTCTTACAATGATTACTGAGCAATACAAATACAGTTATTTCTATGATAAAAAGACACTGGATCTAGAAAAGCTGCATGATCATAGTTTATCTTTTTGCATTGTGACGAAGGTAACTTCGTCACTGTGAACTGACGGCTTTGGGCCTCGTAACTCAGCACTTTAGTGAACAGTTTTGCACTTTATTAGCGTGATTGCACAGTACCGTTTGGCATGGCATATTTGCACATTTTATATAATTTATACTAATTATTGAGATAGTATGGATTAAACCGTATTGATTGAAATGTCGTCTGGCAGGTGCTGGTCGGGTCCTCGGCTCCGCCTGACAAGATAGGGGATTTAGCGAGAGCGCCGAAAGTGCTTATGCTGGGGTAGAATGACAGCGGTTAAGAATAATCCGGGTGCAAATAATATGTGGGGGTGTAGACATCATAGCGTTAAGTGGCAGTAATTGTTCAAGTGCTGACTGCATTTAGTTGGGTTTGTATGTGTGTACTTCTGTTCAGTTATAAGTTTGTGTTTGAAAAGTGTTCCCCCTCCCGTTATGTCTGTTGCTGATTGTGTGCACCTGGTGCCCTATGTTGTCTCCTCCCCCCTCACCTGTGTCTTGTTGTGCTGATTAGAGTGTGTGTATTTAGGCTCTGTTTCCCTGTCTGTTGGAGGCAGGGACTGTGGGTGAGATCCTGGTGGCTGCAGGCTGGGCTCATGTGAACAGCAACAGCAACAGCAACAGCAACAGCAACAGCAACAGCAACAGCAACAGCAACAGCAGCAGCAGCAGGATTGAGGCTGTGTGTGTAATGTGTTCATGTTTTAATAAATGCCCACACCGGGTTGTATTTTTGGACGTTCTGCCTCTGCCTACTTGCTTGGTCGGGCCGCTCAATTGTCAGCTTCACATGCATTGTGTCAGAAAAGTATTTTTTCTATTGACTTTGCAATTTGTCTCAAAAATGCTTTTACTGCTGCTGGCAAATCATATCATGTCCAGGAGATTGTTGCTTGAGTTTTCGAATTAAAGATTGATGAAAAGTTTACATAATATTGTGTTGTATCAATCAATGAAAGAAGCAAACAGACTTTTACTGCTGCCACTGCCATCTTTTTCAAAAGACTCTAAATAAATAGAAAAATACATCGTCTTTTTCCATCGGTGTAATGCTACAAACCAAGCAATGATGACTACATTTTTTCTCAGTCACTGTGCAGTCTCACCTTTGACCTTCCTCCCCTGGCTATTTGCTTGAAGGGATCACAATTTGTCAGCAGCACATCAGAGGTCATAACTGTCCGTCACAGTCAATCAATCAATCAATCAATCAATGTTTATTTATATAGCCCAATATCACAAATGTTACATTTGTCTCAGTGGTCTTCACAGTGTGTACAGAATATCAGTATGACAATACGACACCCTCTGTCCTTAGACCCTCACATCGTACAAGGAAAAACTTCCAAAGAAAACCCAGTTTAAAGGGAAAAATGGGAGAAACCTCAGGGAGAGCAACAGAGGAGGGATCCCTCTCCCAGGACGGACAGACGTGCAATAGATGCCGTGTGTAAACTTCGAATAGCCCTTTTGTTCGCTATGACCCTTTGTGAAAGCAATTCATGTTGAGCAAAGCAGGGCAGGCCTCATAATGAGTAAGTAATAATGAGTCCAAGCTGCTTATTTGAGAACCAAGGTCCAAGGGTGATCGATTGAAACTTGTATGAGGCAAAGCCAACACAAAAAACACCTTCAAACCATTCATGGATCATTTTGTATCATTATGTTTGAAAGTGGTGTATGGATTGAGTAACTGATAAAGAGGCCTATAATTTCTCTAGCTACACCATATACAACGATACAGCATAATCCAAAATACACGTTTTCTAATAGCATATTTTAACAAGTGACACAACTATACATCATCTCAAACCAAAGACATAACTGTATATCCGTTAATGGACATCACTAATTGAACCTGATGAGACACAGTAAGGACAAAGGGTTAGCATTCTCAAGGTTACTTATTCTTAATAGAGATATTCTGCAGCACTTCCTACTTGAGCCATAACCAAAGTACTCCACCTCGATGCAAAACCCTGAAGAACCAAGATCCAATACACCATTAATAATGCATTTACACGATTTACATTGGAATTAAACATGAACAGTGTCCAATTGTGACACCTGCTGACCAAGAGCAACAATGCAGCCAATGAGAATCACAGAGAACTTCAGCATTTTTGGAAATATTTACCACTGTAGCTAATGTTGCAGCCGTTATATAATCGTAAGCATGTTAACCTATGTGGAGACATGGTAAAGGAAGTGTATATGTTGTACTGGGTAGGCTAATTGATGCACAACATTGATATGTAAATGTACTTTTTCAGTCACAAAAAGTAGCAAATAGCCACCTGTGGATGTAACAATGAGTTTGCATAACTAGACAAACATAAGGTAATTTGTTATTGATGAGTGACTAAATTAGTCAATTTGAATTAGATTGCAGTGTAGTATACATCAATATATGTATGTTCCTCTCAGAAAACAAGTCAATACACTTTGCAGGGATCTAAGAGACATAATCATGATCGTTATTAAACTCTTATGTGTGATAATAATGAGTGAATCTGGATTTGGCATGGCACTGTGTGAATTGGCTTGAGATAATGCAGTACGGAGCTCCTGAGAGACGGATGCAGGGATCAATGTGAAGGCAAAATAAGCTGCACTGTTGCGGCATCCCTCCACCCACACACTCCCCCTGCTCACTCGCATATACGTAATCCAGTCATCTCTGCTAGAGGACGTGCGTACTGTATACAAGTGTGTGACCAGCGTGTTTCTGTGCGTGTTTGTTGTCCACCTTTGCTCTCCATCATTCATTTCTCTCCTTGTCATCCTTCCACCCCTCTTTTAATTCATCCCCATCCCTCCCACCTTGTTTTGATCTCCTTCTCTCTCCCTCTCCCCCTCGCTCCCGGTCATATGCACCCATCTTTCCACCCACACTTGTGGTTGGCACAGTCGAGACCCCGAAAAGCAGCACAATTTTGGCGTGGGGTTATGCAAAAAGAATACAAGAAGCGGTGCGGCACCACTGCCTAATGGTGTCTCCATGGCAACTAAGGGAGCAAGGCCCTGCGATGCAGTGTCAAACTAACACAGGGTTTTAAAGCTTAGTGAATAAACTCGCTTTGTATGCTGCTGGGATAGGGTCAATTAAAAAAAGTAAAAGTAAGCCCTCGCTTTTTTACTGCATTCAACAAACTTTTAAAAAGAGAAATATTAATGCTTAACATTTTTTACAACACTTTTCCTTCTTTAACAACCCCTTAACATCCAGTTTTAAGTAGCTTTAATGTTAAAGCACCTTAATCCGCTCTAACAGAATCATATCATCAATCATATCGTATCATCTTTTCCTGTATCATGTTTATGAGCATCACACAAACATGATACAAACAAACTACAAAAGATTATACAAATGTCCCCCCCAAAAATAAGCCTGACATAGTTCATATGTTTGAGGAATCTTTGTGGTCACCCCTAACCCTTACCCTAACCCTAACCTATACCAAGTGGTTGCTTTAATCCAGACCACAGTTGTTATCTGACCTTAACTAAGTGGATTTAACCGTATGCGTCAGAAGATCTTAGTTTTAACATGACATTTGTCAGTATAGGAATTGGCACAATATTATTGCAATAATGTATGGTTGCCTTGTTTTTTTATGTAAAAAATAATGATAATGTACTATTATTAATAACAATTGCATTTCTTATGTATTAATTCCAAGAACTTTCAAAAAACAAAAAGCCCCACATACTACATGCACTACTTTACCGCAGGAAAACAAGTCTTAGACACACATAACATCACACAGTAGGAAAGGTTTATGCCAGAGCACACAAGTTTATCATCCTGTGACTTGGTGTTTCAGAAGTGGGAAGGTGCGCCAGCAAACTACTGCTGGAGGTAAAGGGAAAAAGCATCGCAGCTGAATCGCAGCTGAATCGCAGCATCCAGAAAGAGAGGGACTGATGGAGTCAGTTGGCCACTGCTTGAAGTCAAATCCATTATCCCAGCAGGCCTCACACTAACTGATACACGTGCAAAACAAACACACACACGCTAGCTGACTAAACTGACACCAGGCTGATGGTCTACAGCGAGTTGGTCGCTTTGGAACACCTTATTGACCAGCAGGGACTTAATGTAACCAGCCAGGCCACCATCTGTTTGTCCCACAAAAATGTTAGCATCCACCCAGAGCTGTGGAGCATGATCCCTCGTCGACTAACCAAATAAATACCCTGCCATAGCTCTCAACCATGTCAGCTGCTAAAACGATGATCCATGACAAATTAAACTTGTCCAAATTAAGCTGTCAGCCATTTTCCAACTCATTCTCCATTTCATTCAAAACACATTCCCTTCTCGAGGCTACAGATGTGCTTCTTTTTATTTATGTAACCCTTTCTCAGAGGCACTTCACTCTCGTTCCAGTAGCTGGTCCCTCCTGGACTGTGACAATATGCATCCTTAAGCTGTGCAAATCAACACGTGTGGCCCTCAAACCACGAAATCGGAGCTCTGCCAACATCATTTCATTAGCGTGGAGATGCGAGCTGAATCAACGTCATCAGCGTCTTCAAAAAGCACTTCACTACCTGCAAACGTTCACAACCCAATAAGCTTTTTAAAGAACTCAGGCCTTCCTCCGCTCACTTTAAGATGTGCATCTCCAGGCATTCTGCACACATTGAATTCATTTCTCCGTGTCACAGTTGTAATAGATGTTTCTAATTTATTTGCTATTCATGTGAAATGATGTAGATCAGTATTGCAAAAGGCTGATGTTCCATGTATGGTCTCAGCTACATGTGGAGATGTGGGGGGAAGATAGGCGGCTTGTTTCCTCTGATTTGTTTACAGTGGACAGCTGTGTTCTTCGTTTGAGAGCTTCACTGTCAAAAGATGGGAGTCCACTGTGAGCCGCCAAGAACGCTCCAGATGCTTCTCCTTCATCGGTGGATTCTTTAAATCGCTGTGTCCTATGCAAATACTAATATGTTCATTTCCTCATTCTGAGAATCACCTGTTTAATTCAGAAGCTTGTTGGCAGTGTGCACCAAGCGGACATCGAACAAACATGTTGCATGGTCACAGCTCAGCTGAAAGGTACCGCGGCCTTAAGCAATCTAAACCGGACATACACACGGGCCATGTTAATCACTGCGAGGAAAACGCATGATGCAAACAAGCTGTTTGTGCGATCAAATTGAGCCGCCACTCATTCATCTTGCTTGAAAGTAAATTTGACAGCCTCATTTTCATCAGGAGAACAGCTGTATCCCCGGTCAGGCTGCTGAGAGGGACAGACCCAACACAGCAGGTGTATGACAAGACAATCTCTACCCTGTCATAATCCGCCAGGTTAATAAATACTCTATAACTAGAGTGCTTAAGTTTCGTAATGCCACTTAATGGAGGATGGTGGGTTATTTTAATGTGTATGTGCACACACCCATACAGAGTAGCTGGATGTGATTCTGATACTACTGCAAAGTGCTCAGTCATTTGCTCAAAAGCAATGACAGTTATGGTGGTTCGAGCTTGCATTTGGATTTTTGAATTAATAAGGAGCCACGCTTCATGAGAGCGCAGACCGCGGATTGAAATTCACTGCACTCCCCCAGAGCTGTGACACTTAGGGTTGGTCCTATACTTCCAGCTCCTTGATTACGTTTCACAAATGCAATTGTCGTGTTCCTTCCTATGCACGTCAACATGAAGGATGCAAAAGCAGCACTTGCGTTAAGCAGGAACACACACACCTTTGTAATAAGTTGCTCTTCCAGATGAAGGGAGATAGAGTTCTGGGTCAATGACACTTCAGCAAGACAGGAGATTTCTTTCACTGCGAGTCCTTTTCCTGGCTGGTTTACACACATATAGATCCAACAGTTGTATGATACACATGTAGGAGAAGCCACCATTGAAACTGTAATTCTAATTAATGAGCCACAGGAACCTCTGGAGGTGTATACTTGTTTAGACAAAACATACTGTGTCCATTGCTAAAAACTGGGGAACCCTCATTTAAATAATACCTAAAGCACTATATCCCCAGCGTATGGGCTTTAGTGATCCAGATGTTCAAGTACGACAACCAAACGTCAGACACAGGCTTTTGTTCCCATCAGATAGGTCCACCTGCACCTGCAAAACCACCACACACACACACAGCTGGAAGTTACTTTGGATTACAAGCATCTGTTCAAATATTACAGGTAGATAGATGAAGAGCCTCTATAAGCAGGCCTTCTCTGTCTGTGACTGAGCAACACACTTTGCTGGGATAGAGTGTCTGCACTGCAGCAGTGGACATGGACGTCCAAAGCTTCTCCCTCTAACTGGCTGCAGTGTCTCCGTGCTTCAGCAAACAGGCTGATTTACACCGGGAGGGGGGGCGAGGACCCGGGAACCCAAGTTGTAAATCGTCACCAAGTCGCCACCCACAGTCCAACGCCACCCATTACCGGATGAAGAGACTGCACTGTGCCTTGGACGAGTGTTTCCCAAAAGAGAGTTGACGTCACAACCACGGTCGAGGGACGAGAGAAACGGTACATAGTGTTGAAAGGGAAACCAGACACTCACACATGACAGTGGATGCCCACACATGCACTCTCTCCTTGAGACACTTCATTCAAAAGAACATGAAAGACGCCCACTCAGAGCTCAACCTTGCATGTGAGTTTACGCATACAGCCTCCCACACAAACGCATGTACGTGCACACACACTCAGTGGAGTGTGTGCCCTCGATGCTGTCATAGCATCTCCTTGTTATCATCGGTGCTGCACTGCCCTCCGCACACACTACGTACACAGGATTTCCCTCAAGAAGAAACAAAAAGATTGCTGCACTTTTTTATACCCCAGCCCACCCCTCAAGACACACACAGAGACTCCAATACACATGAACAGAAGCTACCACCACTCCCAGACACCTCATATACATTTAATTATGGATGACTGAGTATAGAACATGGATGTGATGTACAGTAAGAGAGGGCAAACTAATCCTGCTTCAATATTTAAAAAGAGCTAATGATTTCAAGTTGCTGCAGTACATCAGAATGTATTGCAGAGCTCTTCGGCAAATATGATGCATGCTCAGAGAACATAAGTGATCTATTGTAAAGCATATATTTCACATACACACTATGCCATACATGGCTTGTTTACACACAACTTCTGCCAAAATATAATCTCATTTAAAATCCCCCCTCAGGGACAAACAAGCAAAAGACGCTTCTGTGTCATCCACAACATCAGACGCAGAATAAAAACATCAAGCCAGGGAAAGAACTTACCTGACAAAGTCTAAAAGCAGGAGGTATCAAAGAGCACGAGCTTCTCTGTCACCCGGAGACAGCAGGACATCACAGAGTCATATGTGCAGGAGATGTTGGATCAAACACTTCCTGAGCTCTTCCCTTCTCATCTCGTCTATCCTATGACTTTTCCCCTCACATTTATCCAGACCCCTCAAGTAGGAGAGAGGACGGCAAAAGAACGAGGGATGGAAACGAAAAGAAGGGTGGTAAAAATGACACCGAGATGCTCAGATCTCCTCCACTGAGACGAGTTGCGAGCGCAGCGTGAGGACCTTCCACTGCAGCAGAGCAGAGCAGCGCGCAGAGAGAGAGGGAGAGGAGAGGCAAAAACAGGCATTCGCTGCTGCTGGTTCCAACAGCATGGTTGGAGCAAAGATACGGGAGTGGAGTCGGGATCCTGGATTTCTCCTTTACCGTGCGAACAGATGGAGAGTTATGAAGAGAATGGGTGAGAGACAGAGGACAGCAACAGAGATAGTTAGAGGCTTTTTTTCCCTTTATTACATGGCAGCAAGCAGACACTATCTCTGTCTGTCTTGCATGACACCTAATATTTGGTATCCCCTTCCTCGCTCTACTACTGCATGTTAACCACCATTCTCCAGCTTGTTCTGTGTCCTTATCTACAGTATTGCCGTGGATAAACTCTTACACATGGCATCTCATCAAGAAAAAAAGCTCTTGCAGCAGAAACCTATCTGTTAGTGCTATAGCCACATTTAAGGAAGAGATTCCACCAATACTTAACTCGATAGTATGTCTGCAAGTAGGGGAGGAAACTTATACAAAATGTACACCACCCCAAATTGATCATGTTGTTGATAGTGCTATAGATGCGCTGCGAATACAATTAGACTCTGTTGCTCCTTTGAAAAAGAAGAAAATAAAACAACATAGATTAGCTCCATGGCATAATGCCGAAACCCGCAAAATAAAGCAAAAGTCTAGACAACTTGAAAGGATATGGCGTTCCACTAAACTTGAAGAATCTCGTTTAATTTGGCATATTACTCTCAATGAATATAAGAAAGCACTGCGTAAAGCAAGAGCAGCCTACTACTCTTCATTAATAGATGAGAATAAGAATAATGCAAGATTTCTTTTCAGCACTGTAGCCAGGCTGACAGAGAGCCACAGCTCAATTGAGCCTTCTATTCCCATAGCACTCAGTAGTAATGATTTTATGTGCTTTTTTAACGATAAAATTGTTACTCTTAGAGACAAAATTAATTACCTCTTGCCTTTGACCAGTATAGTGTTATCAACAGCTCCCGGAAACGTAAGTTCTAATATTACACTAGATAGTAAACTAGAATGCTTTTCAGCCATAAACCTTGAATAATTACACTCAATGATTCTCTCTTCTAATCTAAACCATCAACGTGCATGTTAGACCCAATTCCAACTAAGCTGTTGAAGGAAGTTTTTCCATTAATTAGCACTTCTTTATTAAATATTATGAATATGTCTTTATTATCAGGCTATGTTCCACAATCATTCAAAGTAGCAGTGATAAAACCGCTTCTTAAAAAGCACAACCTCGATCCAGAGGTTTTAGCCAACTATAGACCTATTTCTAATCTTCCGTTCCTCTCAAAAATTCTTGAGAAAGCGGTCGCAAAACAGTTGTGTGATTACTTAAAAAACAATGATTTATTTGAAGATTTTCAGTCTGGCTTTAGAACACATCATAGCACAGAGACAGCTCTGGTTAAAGTCACAAATGACATTCTAATAGCCTCAGACAAGGGACTTGTCTCTATTCTTGTTTTGCTCGATCTCAGTGCTGCATTTGATACTATCGACCATGATATCCTATTGCAAAGACTAGAGCACTTAGTTGGCATACAGGGAACTGCTTTAGGCTGGTTTAGGTCCTATCTATCTGAACGCTCTCAGTTTGTACGTGTTAACGATGAATGTTCCACGCAAACCAGGAGTTAGCCATGGAGTGCCACAGGGCTCAGTGCTCGGACCTATTTTGTTCACATTATATATGCTTCCGTTAGGCAATATTATAAGGAATCATTCTGTAAACTTTCATTGTTATGCGGATGATACTCAACTATATTTATCAATCAAGCCTGATGAAATTAATCATCTAAATAAAATTCAAGACTGCCTTAAGGACTTAAAAACGTGGATGACCTTAAACTTTTTGATGTTAAACACGACCAAAACTGAAGTTATTGTACTCGGCCCGAAGAATCTACGAAACAAATTATCTAAAGATATACTAACTATGGATGGCATTAATTTGGCCTCCAGTGAGACTGTAAGGAATCTTGGCGTTATATTTGATCAGGATTTATCCTTTAACGCCCACATAAAATCAATTTCAAGGACCGCCTACTTCCATCTACGTAACATTGCAAAAATCAGGCATATCTTGCCTCAAAACGATGCAGAGAAACTAGTCCATGCATTTGTTACTTCTAGGCTGGATTATTGTAACTCTTTATTATCAGGGAGTACCAAGAAGTCAATCAAGTCGCTTCAGCTGATTCAAAATGCTGCAGCTCGTGAACTAACCAGAGTTAGGAAAAGGGACCACATTACTCCTGTTCTGGCTGCCTTACACTGGCTCCCTATAGAACACAGGATAGCATTTAAAATTCTTCTTCTCGCCTACAAAGCCCTTAATGGGCAGGCGCCATCTTACCTTAAAGAACTCATTATACCCTACTGTCCTACTAGGGCATTGCGTTCCAAGAATGCAGGGTTGTTGGTTGTTCCTAGAATCTCTAAAAGTACAATGGGAGCCAGAGCCTTTTCTTATCAAGCTCCACATTTGTGGAATCAGCTTCCAGTTTGTGTTCGGGCGGCAGACACCCTATCCGTTTTTATGAGTGTGCTTAAGACCTTCCTTTTTGATAAAGCTTATAGTTAGGGCTGATTAGATTCAGCCCCTAGTTTTGCTGATATAGGCTTAGTTTGTCGGGGGTCATCTTACTTCTTCCTTCTCTCTGTCTATACCTGTGTACTCTCATGTTCCGATTAACCCAGCTTCCCCAAATGTCTTTCTTTTTGGTGTCTATATACGCTGGGATCCGGAGTCATGGATGATCCTGCGGTCCTGTGTCCTGGATCGCGAGCGCTGGATCTTGAGTCGTGGCTGTGGTCCTGGATCATCGGTCCTGGATGGATATCCTCGTGGATTCATCTTCCTATTATATACACACATGCATTTCCAAACATTTGGACTACCTATGTTGTAAATGTATTATCTTTTCAATTTACACACGGCATCTATTGCACGTCTGTCCGTCCTGGGAGAGGGATCCCTCCTCTGTTGCTCTCCCTGAGGTTTCTCCCATTTTTCCCTTTAAACTGGGTTTTCTTCTGAAGTTTTTCCTTGTACGATGTGAGGGTCTAAGGACAGAGGGTGTCGTATTGTCATACTGATATTCTGTACACACTGTGAAGACCACTGAGACAAATGTAACATTTGTGATATTGGGCTATATAAATAAACATTGATTGATTGATCAAGAGCCCTTTCAAAACATGTCTCCTTTTCTTCCAGAATGCCATCATTACCGCTGATAATGACTGTCTTATTATTTTCTCTCTCAATGCCTGGCTTTCTATTTCTTTCAGTCAACAATAATGTGTAACATAATGCAAACAAAGCATAGGTTTGTTTTAAAAAATATATATATATTATTATGAAGGGCAGACCATCTATTTGTATTTATTTGTTTTTTTTTTAGAAAGGGGCAGGTCACATAAGATGTTATTCTTCTCCCTGCTCCTTTTCGCTCAATGGTGGAGTCATGTTTTATGGCAATTGTTGTACATTTGGTTTTGCGTACCATGAGCGGGACAAATAAAAATGAAATGAAATGAAATGAAACCTACACTATAAGGGAAAATATATTTATTTGTAAAATGTGCGCAAGAGAAAGGAGTGCACAGTGCATGATGGTATATTAAACTTCCATAACTGGCCAATTTTCCCACAGAGTATTAATACAAGGCTTCAGAGTGATCAAAGCAAGGTGAATTGTAAAGGGAATACTCTCTAATAATGTGGTGCATTTAGATAGCTATCAGTCTCTGTTATGGGGCGATTGGGCCACCTGCTAAAGTGCCTTGCTGTAACAGGGGAGCAGGCTTTTAGTGGGAGTCCTTCGGCCCCAGCAGGGCCCAAGGTCGCTTGGCAGAGCTGCTTGCCGGCAGCCCAAATCCATCAATGATTAACAGTGGCAGACAGGATGGAGCAGCTGTCAATCCAGATCTATAGTGTCGGCCCAGAGCCCGGCCAGCCAACAGCCGCGCATTCCAACGCTGCTCGACCAGGTAGAACGGGGATTTATGAGCCCATTGAAAAAATCCATTCCCCCAGCACTGGAAAGGTGGGTACATGCATAATACTGATAATGTTCCCTGCCTTGTTCAAGTACACATATTCAAGAGAACAAGGGATGAGAGGGAGGAGAAGGTGGGCTGTCTGGGTTGTAAATTAGGCTGTGCTTCTATCAGATGGGTTGATAGAGAGATATCTGTTGGATTAATATAACTCGGTTATATTTTTGCTGTAATCACATAGTTCAGTTTAAAAATCATTCTTTTATTTTGAAGTCCAGTTGTTCACTGGTGTAACTTATTGTTTCTTTAAGAACTATATTTCATTCACCTTCCTTTCTCCCGTAAGGTAAATTAACTATTATTACAATCAGTGGAAATTGCAGCCCATGAAACATTCAAGACATGCCATTGAGGGCACAGTTAGTCATCGAGTCGAAAACATCTCAAAGTGATTTTCTATAATGATGATTTGATCCATTAGGTCTCTGAAAGGCTTTCATGCCGTTCATGTGTGCAGGCAGCCAGCAGGGAATACTCCAATGCTTCTGCTATGTGCCCAGAAATGAATGACGTCATCACCAAAAGCAAGACATGTGTGTCCTCTGTATTTTCCAACTGTGAGAGGTGAACACAAACATATTTGTACTTTGTAAGTGCCATTACTGAGTATATGAATTATCAGCGGTGTTACGATTAACTGATGATCGGAAAATCTTCTACAATTCTTCTAAATTATTTTACACAATCACCTGCATGAAATTTGAGAAAGAAATGTTTAAGGATGCCAAACATCGTCTGTGTGGCATCAACTCACTACGTTCCTAAAAACACAACCGCTTTAAACCAAAGAAATGTCAGGGGATTAGTGCGCTGATCTGCAAGTTAAGGGGTCAGCATTTCGATTGTATCTCCTGATAACATGTCGAAGTGACCTTGGGCAAGATGCTTAACCCCAAATTGCTCCTGTAAGCATGTCTACGATATTGATTGTATGTAAGTTGCCTTGCAAAAATAGCTTCAGCTTAATAATATATAATGCAAGTCAACACAAGGCGAGTTTTTAAAAGACAGGCTGCACACCTTTAACCTTTTCAGTAAGGTAACAAACTTGTTTTACTAATGCTACTTGTAAATGACCCCTAGTTCCTCCGAGTTGAGGGCAAAGCAGTTACTTAAGCATTGTGCTGTTTAACTACAGGGACATGTGCCCATACAGCTTTATTGTAAAAGACTTCATTCAGAAGGATAACACTGACCCAGTAACTAAAGCTTCCCAAAATGAACGCTATGGCTGATTCCACTAACTGTCCCGAACTCTGTTGGACTTCTCCATGTGTCACTTCCACAGGTTTTTAGTGTTACAGTAGGCGAGACCACTGGGATTGTAACATCCCAAATTGCAGCCGACACTTCTAATTTGAACAAAACAGAAAACAAATAAAAATGTATGCTATTAATGTACAGTGTAAAAGTTTTCATAATAACGTTTTTTTATTTTCTGTGAATTAATCATGTGACCTGTTTTGATCCCCTCAAATAATTTGAATCAGGAATCGATGAGAACAGGAACCGATGAGCAGGATGAGGATCATTACCGGAATCATTAAAATATAAACACACATTAAGTAAACAGAAGTATTTTAGTGAAAAATCTTCTAGGGAGGGGCTTAAGAGTTATAGGCATTTCCCTCTCATGTTTACTTCTGTCGGTTTGCCATTTTCTGGTATTTCTGATTCAGTTTTAGAAAAATACAATTGTTTAATTAATTTAATTATATATTGCTTTTATAATCAATAAGTAAATGACAGACAGTGCTTGACAATGCTCAATTAGATCAAAAGTCAAAAGCTACACTTTTAAGTAATCTTATGTAAGCCTCTCAGCCATCCTTTTTCTTCCCCAAAACAATCCACCTTTCATTTTGCCCTTCTTCTTGATCTCTCCCATCTCCTTTTTTTTCCTCAGGTATCATCAGTGTCTGAGCTCTCCACCTCCTGAACGTACAATACCTCCACTCTTCTGTGTCGGATGTTTCTCGGTCGGCTGGAGAATCAGGCCCTCCTCTTTGTGTATAACAAATCTCATCTCACAAAAATATTCATTTCACGGGTCGCTGTCCCATACAAGACAATATCCACGCAGGGAGAGGCATTACGCATTATTCCCTTCTCTATTCAAATTGGAAACAGCGAAGTGGGGCTGTGCCAGAGATATCAGCCTCCTGCTGCACGCAGCCTGTCCTCGTAATGAGGTTGCAGCCGCGGCTAAACTATTCATTCTAGTCATTCAGCCGCTGACCTTATCATTGCTCTCCGATGACTTTGGCTTAACTGCGTTCAGAGGAGACACGCCTCGCTTTTCTTGTTGTGTTGAACTGATGTGCTCTTAACAGTTTGTCATCGTTCAAAGATACATATACCACAGCCCATGGGGTCACCTCACTGCTGAAGGTGTTGTCAAGGAAGGGACAGAGCTCTTTTCCTCGTTGTAAAACACATCAGCCTCCCAGGGAATCCAGTGTGTAGAGTGTACATCAACTTATTGAAGACATGTTACTGGTTTTCCATAATCCACATCTTGTTTAAACTCCTCTGCATCTCATCAGTACTTTTCCCAGAGTAATATGGTGCAAAATTCTTGATTTTTTTTAAAACCATAATTTTTCTAAATAATCAATGATAGTATTCATGGGGAGCCTTTTTGTTTTTATAAATCTGAAATGTGCCTTCTTTACAATTGTTTTAAAGTTAAGCGTGTATTCTATAGTTAGCTAGTCTGAGTGATATCGGCCTCAACGTTTTTTGCTGCAAAACAAGTTCGCTTTTATTGTGAATCAGTCACAGGAAAAACAATGTCTTTACCATTGGGAATGTAGCTGACAGAAGTACAAATATAAAGCACCTGTAAAACAAGACATGGCCATTTTTTTGGTTATTTGGCAGGGTATCAGTTTTTTAGATTGCAGGGAGTAATAGAACATAAATGAGTTGTCACAGTGAGCTGTTGTTTGATGAGTTTTTAAAAGACAGGCTGCACACCTCTAACCTTTTCAGTAAGGTAACAAACTTGTTTTACTGTCCCCCTGCTGATGTGTACTACCACTCATATCAGTATATCAGATCACTCTTCATCACAGTTGATTGGTTCACTGTACTGCAAACAGATACATATGTTGCATCACTGACAAAGTAGTGGTACTAGTATGGTACATGCAAAAACACTGCCTCGAAAATTAGAGGGAGGAGGGGATGGGCACCATGGATGTATAATAAGAAATGGCTACAGCGTGGGAGGTGGGGTCTTGTTCTATCCTATGAGAGCTGCTTATTGGCGCATTAAGACAAAATGGCCTAACTTTTGAGAGCGAAACGTCACAGATTACCCGTCATGCCTGGCTGTCAGAGCAGAAGTACCCGTATGTGTAGTCACAGAGCATGCGCAGTTGAGTTGCCCCTTAAGCACCGCCCCCCGAGCTCCCACTCTCGGCTCACTAGAATGAACGGAGAGAATAAATCTAGATTCGGCTTTTAGTGCATTTTACAACTTTAAGGACCGAAAGATTCTAGTAAGGGCTATAAAATAGTTATAAATAAATAAACATACTGGGTAGTTTATTTAGTTAAACAAAAATTATCCACTGATTTACAGACGTCTCTTTCCCCATGTTAGTCAATGGGAAAAAGTAGTTTTGGGCCGGGTGACGTCACGGACTGATACGGAAGTTGCAGTACCGCCCATTTGGACACAACGAATATTGGCACAGAGTCTGGCGCACTTCCTGGGGGCTTGATGGGCACGCGCTAATAATGAGGCTTTGCTTCTATCAGATGGGTTGATAGGATGATACCTGTTGGATGAGTACTCAGCTAGCGGGGAACATTCTCACAACTTTGGCTAACATTACCTACAGGTTCTAATAATGTTTTAAAGAAACGTTTTAATCTGATGTTCAAAGAAACTTTTTAGGATGTTTATTATTTCAAATAATGTTCCTATAAGGTTTAAGGTTAACTAAGACATAACGTTTTAACTGCAACATTCAGAAGATGTTTTGAGAATGTTATTAAGGCCTGAGATGACAAAGTGTTTTATAAAATGTTCCTTTAATGTGATACGTTAACAAAAAGGTGGAACATGTTGCCTGCAACATGCTAAGGATGTGTTTTAGACGTTGTTGGGGTAACACATTAAAGATGTTCTTTATAAAACGTTCCCTCAATGTTACATGATAACAAATGAAGTACATTCTCCAAGAAACATTCTGAAAATGTTTCAGGATGTTATTCTTTTTTATAAAACGTTCCTGTGATGGCAAATATTAACACGGTCATGGTCAACGTCAGAATTATTTCTAGAGTGCTTTAAAAAACAAACTTGTTGCATTTGTTTGAAAAGGCTGTTTTAAAAAAATCTAATGTCACCATATTTTCCTTGTGAAAAAAACAAACAAGCACGTAATTCATGATAAGTTGTAAGCAGATATTGCAAGTTCCCAGCTAGAAATGTTTGTTACCATTCGTTGTTCTAGGAATGTTTTCAGCGGGACGTTTTATTTTGGTTCCCAGAATGTTTTTCTGAAAGGTAGGATCACGTTCTTTAAAAACATTCTTGAAATGCTTGGTGATAATCTTCTTAAGATGTTTTTGATAAAAATTTTAAGATGTTTTTGATAACATTGTTAGGACATTGTGCCCTACTGTTCTTAAAACATTTTCAGCAGGACGTTTTAGTTTGGTTCCCAGAATGTTCTTCTGAAAGGTAGGATAACGTTCTCTAAAAACATTCTTGGTGATAACTTTCTTAAGATGTATGAGCACATTGACACAATGAATAGGACGTGTAAAAACGAATTGTTGCATGCCAATATTCACTCACATGCACTTATAATCACACTAAAGTATGTAGGCCCACAGTATTCATAATGTCATTTGTGTAAAATATCCGAAAAATAATCACACTTTGTTCTGACTATAAAGGTTGTGTCTCGTATGTAGGTTCTAACTGTTGGATAAGCTATCTGGCCGTGTGTGGTTTGTGAGGGCTGCGTATAAACAGTGTCCGCTGTTTATGCATATTGGATACAAATCGTTATTGCACCCTTTAGATTTCAGACCGACAGAGAAGAACGGACCGACTGTCACTGCCCGTCACTGAAGCCCCTGTTAGTGTTTGTATGTGTTTGTTTCTACTGTGTGTCTCTCTCTACCCCCCCCCCCCCCGGCCTGCTGGTCTGCTCGACACGGTTGGAAGCAATCTCCAATCAACCACACCTGCAACCTGCTCATCAGCCACACTATGAAAGCCTGCAGCCTGCACTCATTCCCTGCCGGATTGTTGCCGTGAACGGTTTGTTGCGTGCCGCACTAGCTTTTTACCAGCATATTCTTTGACAACTTTGCCTGCTTTTGCCTCACACTAATTTGTATGTCTCTCCCAGGAGGAATCCAAGGCCTTCCACACTCCCAAGACCAGCCAGGCCTCTCTACCCACCCTGGAACAACTGTTTCCCACTGCCGCCATAACCAACCTCCACTCCCAGCTCCCCTTTTCTAATAAACAAATGTTACTTTCACCAGCTGATTCCCCTCCAGTACATGTGACACTGACAGAGACTTGTACTAGCTGCTGGTCGCATTTATAAAAAAAAAGAAAATACTTCTGATAAAGCGGAACGATAAACCACGTTATCATACTCTAAAATAATAATATTCTGGCAACATAATCAAATTTAACTTGCAGCTGAAAACGTTTTAAGAATAGTATGGCATAATGTTTAACAATATTATCAAAAACATCTTAAGAAGGTTATCACCAAACATTTTAAGAATGTTTTTAGAGAACGTTATCCCACCTTTCAGAAGAACATTCTGGGAACCAAAATAAAACGTCCAGCTGAAAACATTCCTAGAACAGTGAATGGTAACATTCTCAGATTTTTTTTAGAACCAAACATTTCTAGCTGGGTATTTGCTCAGCACTATTCTTATCTTTAGCTGTCAATCACTTGTCAACTCAGTTTTTTAACAATTAAATGTTGATGTCCAGGTTTTCCCTAGTGAAACTTCTGGTTCGCCTCCCTTTTTTTTTTTTAAACACCACAGAAAAAGTAAATCAATATAACTTTTATTTCAAAATGTGCTTTGACTTGATACAGCTGATATCTCAGAGCACATGCTATGATACCTGTGTGATGTAATTACTATAATTGTCCCTAAATTGGCAAAGCTACTTAAGAGACACAGGTAATACTCCTGGTGGTTACCGAATGTACTCTTATATTTAAAAAAATCATTAGAATGGCTCAAGTCAAAATACCTGGATTCACCTCTATCAGTTTATTTCACTAAAACAAGTTGGGATGGGAATTAAGAATCGGTATCCATTGAGAACCGGTTCCTACTGTAGCTTGATGATGGTTTGAAATCTGACTTTAATCCCAAATATTAATGCTTTACGGCAATTGTGACTGTCTGACATTACACCCGTGTCATGTTTCAGTTTGGTTGTAACTGGAGCTATGGCAGAGACAAACAATGCTTAGTAACCCGGTGCTAATAAACCTGTATGTAATCATTTTCAAGCAACAACTTATCAGGAATCGATCAAGGAATTGATAGAAAAAACGAGGTCGATAAGATGAAACAATAATGGAATCCATTTTTATCAATTACCATCCTTAAAATACAGCACAAAAAATCACATTGGATATGTTTTACACCAATATCTAACATCCAGCTGTAACACACACATACACCATTTGAAACACTACAGAGCATCAGTTGTGGTTGTGTGTGTTTCCTGCACAATGTCAAAACTACTGTGACATGCAATGTATCCGAGAGGAAATATCTAAGTCTATCAGACAAATCATATCCAGAGTTAATTTAATACTGTGTCTGTATTCCTGGCATATATGGCTCTGCTTGCAGCTGGATAATGTCTCTCCTAGTTTATCTGCTTTCTCTGATCTCATTTGCCGTTACATTTTGTTGTTGCCTTGTGTAAATGGTGTGTGTGCGTTATGTAACTACTTATTAAACAGTGCTGTGGTTATTCAAGGTGATATCACCCACAGTATACATGGATATATGATTCTTTTTTTACACCCTCACAACCCGCCAATATGTCTACATTACACTGCTGTACATCGATCCTCACCTCAGCTGCACACCGGGGAATAAAGCAGCTTCAGAGTGTTGGCATCATTTACAGCAGCCTTTAAAGATACAGGAGGCTGTCGGCGGACTGACGCTGTCTGAATGGGTCAGCCATATTCACAACATCCTCAGGCTATGCGAGTAGTGTACTGCAAACAATAGTGTTTAACCCAGATTCATTTTGCATGTCATTCTCTCATTCACGTCTCCAGCCGCCTGCATGTTGACTGGGTCAACACAGGGCTTGATGAATGACGCCTAGTTAGGCCCTTAGAATAACAATGTGCTGAGTAAGGCACGTCGTTCTGTTTGCAGTTTAGCAAAGCGCAATACATGACTGTGAGCAGGTGATTACTTGGCTGAATTAAGCAGTTTGATGGATTTTCCCGAAGGTAATAACACAGCCAACAAAGGCAAATGTGTGAGCGAGAGCCTTCAGACTCCAGGCACATAAGATAAGAGTCTTGCCTCTTTATAATGTGCTCACACATGCAATCACACACTTGACACACAGGTTGGAAATATTGTGTTGGAAACTAATGGCTGGGCGATTTGATAAAGCTGTTTTCATATTTCTTTCATGTTGTTTATGCCACTCAGTTTCTTCGACTGTATAGCAGTTTACATAATGCAAGTGATACAATTGCAGAGTTTGCTTCAGTCTTTTCAGAGTGTGTCAACTTGGTGCTATTTGTTTCCACTACTGACAACTGACAGTTCAGAGATTGGGTTTGGTCTTATATTGTAAAACCAGGAATGTTTGACATTTTCAATTACATTTTTCAACCAGTGGTCCTTTAAAGCAACTTGATTTGACACGAACTGAACAGAAACTAAATAAACCCTATGGTACTGCATTTACAGTGCAGTCCTTTCTTAGCTGTTGCGACCATTTAAAGCACTTTACAATACAAGTCAAATCTTCCCATTTACATTCACATTCATATAAAGTGCCAGCTGCTCATCAGAAGTGAAACATTTTCACAGACACCGTAGGCCATGCCATGGGGAGCTATTTGGTCTTCAGTATCTTTCCCAAGCACACTTCAACATGTTGACCCAAGAGGCTAGGGATTTAACCACCAATGCTTTGATTGGCGCATAACGCTACTTCCTGAGCCGCCCTGATTATACACGTATTGGGGATTATTTTTCTGTTGATCTATGCTATGCAATGCAACGATGAAGAGGAAACAATTTCCGTGTAAACATGGTGCATTTTGTTTCAATTTGTACCCCTTCTTGTCTTTGACTCCAACTGTGACAATGATAATCACCTCCAATGTAATTATTACAATGATGTATTTTCTTTCCTTTGTTGGTTCTAATTGAAGACTTTTATTACACAGATTAAGGGAAGCCTTATGGATAATGTTCACCCCAACATTAGCAGGAAAATGCCCATTTCACTATGGACTGCTTGAGAGCCGGACATCCCTCCCCTGTGTGTCCTGCAGTTTGTGATGAGCTTCGTAAATGATGCGTGTGCCTACTCAGAAGCTTGACTCAGCAGGCCGCTTTGTGGCACTAGCCCAGTAGAAAGGAGACCTTCAGCTCTTTGTCTCTGATTCATTTAAATCATTACTTCCTTTAAAACACTGTGGTGTTGGGTGAATGTTTACGGCCAGGAGACATCAGAGGTGTAAATCAGAGGTGGTGCCGGCCCCTCTGCTGTGGCATCATCGAAAATATGATCAACGGTCAGCCCAGTGAGGGAAAGTTTCTCGTTGACAGTTTATCTTCTGAATATTAAAGATGACAGGAAATGAAACAACAAATGCAAGCTAGCAATGCCTCATTATTGCACTGCTGATGAGTAGTTATAGCTGAATATGCTTTGTTAAGTCTTTCTAAACTGTATGCTTCAATGGAAAACAATATCGCTCAACGCTTTCTTCTCTGGGTTGCCCTCTTTGGTGCAGCTTGCGACAGTATTGGCAACTGGCGCTAGATTGAAATACAAATGTAGCCATTCTTGGTTCTGGGACAAAAACTGTCTTTTAATCTGAGATCATACTTCTAAAAATTGAGCAGCCATTGAATTGGAATTAACCTTTTTTTATTACCATATATTGACATTCTGCACTATTTTGTTAACTTCACCCTGTTCTGGTACTACTCGTCCAAGAGTGCGATGTTATCAGTTCAAAGGGTTCCAAACCTTATGACTAATACAATAATCCAAATCTGCAATGGTGTTCACTAGCTTCAAGTCACTGTTAAGACATAGTACTGAGTTCAAGTCCAGATGGGGTCCCTTTTTCAAATGTCCTTCCCACTCTCTTGCGTCATAGCCATACTGTTGGCACCATTTTCAAAGCATAAAAATACCGCCCAAAATAAAGTCCCTTCAAGACAGCAAAAATATTCATCGGAATAACAAAAGTTTCTACTCATACCATTCTAGCCCTGAGCTTGAATACAGTTCTCACAATGAACCGTTAATAGAAATTCGACAAAATACAAATTGGGTACAGGAGAAATACAAAAGGTTACAATAATATCATCTACATTTATATGGCATTGCAATTATGAAAACTTCTTGTGTTCTGCATTGGGCCATGTGCATATTATACAACATAATGTACAACACACTGTTTCATTTCCCCAGAGGAACTGGGGCTACTATTTAAATGACTGGCTTATCTATGAGCCACATGCATGCCTTTTTATACTGTCACTTGGTCCCTTGGCTTTAACCTTTGAATGGCAGCTAATGTGTAAACGAAAAAATGTAGGTAAAAAAGAGAAAATATCCCAGATGGGGAAAATGTATTTAATAGTATCCGAGCCATGGTTCTAGGAAACGGCTAATCAAACCCACGTGCCATGCCAAGAGCATTTGCAGCCATTTTGTCACCTGCAGTTCTCAAAAGTACCAAAATGTGCATTGTCAATAACGCATCGCACCAATTACTCTTCCCTAATCTGACACAAACCTTGGGAAAGGACGACGGTAATGGTGACAATTCTGACAGGAGCTATTATTCTGTTCCCGGAAATGCAAGGGAGAGACAAATGATTTAATGTAGCACAAAGTGGAAAGAGAGCCTAGATGCATTGGAGAGAATGCAAAATTGTGATTATTGCACTGCCCGAGATATGGTGATGTTAGTGGAACCAAAGCTGGACTTAATGAAAAGAGGGCACTGTATGAAGAAGAATAGCACTCGCACTGAAATTCAATATTGCTTTATGTTCACAAGTCGGGCTTCTGCGCAGCACTGCACGGATGGTAATGAGTGCAGATGGGAAGAAGACTATAGTGAGCTCAATAAAGAGCAAATCAGGAAGAGAATGCGAAAAGGCTTGTGCCATTACAGGTCAGAATAATTCCAACACTGGTATCGAGTCTATATTACCAAACACCCCTGATGAAATTAACTAAATGAATAAGGTCTGCATTTGATAACAAGGACAACGAGGGTACACATACAGATCATCTAATCTGCATGGTTCACTATATGGAAATATGGAAACCCTTTTCGTATTTTGTCATTTTTTCTCACGTCTCTGCATCCGATAAGGTGAAGATTCCTATCAGAGCAGCAATTAGCTCCTGGTAATAAGCAGAGACAATTAAAACAAAGCGCGCTCCGGTGAAATTAGCATGACCTGCTGCAGCAGAAGCGAGCACATATGTGACTCATACAAGGTCGACATCCCCCAAAAAAAAAAGAATCAACACACCAGCTGGCCCGATGGCGGCAGAGGAATAGACATGTTCTCCCATGAGCTGGATTATGGCTAATATGATGTGTAACTGTTTGTCTTGTTTAGAAAATTAAGCCTTCTATCAGTTTGTGACAAGGGAAATTAATTATACAGAGAAGGAAAATTACATTATAACACTGGCCATCACAAGATCTATTTATCTCCATGAATGCAACATATTACCTTCCACCCAGCTGAGCACGCCATGTTTGCAAGGATGTCCATCAAAGGCTGAAGTGGCCGCCATTCAGGAAGTGTTGAAAAGACCGCCCTTCTATTTCTAGCCTGAGCTACATAATCCTGTGTGCTCTAACATGTAGATCGTGATGGTAAATCGTGTGTATATTTGCCTACTTATTGGATATTACCAGCAGCACAGCACATACTGACACAAGGATCACGCTGGTTAACATGAAGCAGCGGGTTATCTGATCCCATTCACTGTGAGGGCTCAGAATCTACAAATACACAGAGAAAGAGATGAAGCACACTTTTGTATGGAATCTAAAAAGGTGTGCACAAATCATTTGATGACTAATTTGAAAGAAGACAATGTCTTGCTTTGTTGCTTTGTTAGGGGAAATAAAAAAAAGTTGAAATCAAACCAGAACACAGCAGACAGCATATCAATTGCCAATCTCAGAGGCAAATTCATTTTCTTTATTGGAAACATGAAACTATTTGATGGGAGGATTTATTTCAGCATCATATGGTACAACTCATATTACAGACATTTGTGCAGCTCTGTTATCCTTTCCGGAGCACAGAATATTTTTCAGAGGGACATACTATATTCTTTCATCTTTGTAAACAACCTCAGGGGGGTTCCTACAAATGTTTGATTGTGATCTCTGCTGATTCTTGCCTTGCATCTTAAAGCAAGACAACAAGTCATCAAGCTAACCCTGCATCTAGCCATAGCCAGCGGGGCCTTGTTTACTGTGATTATGGGTATGACAGTGATGGAACAGTGCACTTTAATTCTACATACATAATATAATTACACATGTCCACAGAGCCAAAAGTAAATGAAATGAAAAGCTTTTCCCTCTGCTGATCTGTATTTTCGAGAACAGCATGAACACACAACAGCTATTTTAGGGACGTCGCTTCATGTTTATATGAAATAGAGAAAAATATGTTGAACTAATATGATGGTGAAGGTGCTATTGTGTTGCTGTGGTATGAGATGTTCCTGCAACCCTGACACTTAGACAAATGCGTGCTGGTTTGAAATGACACCTTGTGACCAAGGGCAAACATCTCAGACCCTTTTAAAAGGGAGTCTGTTCATGCTGGGTTTCAAAGAGTGTATGTTTTTTTGATAATTCCACAAACCCGAAGAACTTAACAGAAGCTCACCAGCCAACCATGGAAGACTCAGAGGGTTTCAGAGATAGTTAAAAGAGAGATGAAGCAAAGAAACGCAAGTGGGTATATTAGGGTTAGGCTGGTGTATTTAAAATGTACTAATGTATGTATATGTATACTGTCAGATACTGCAAGATAAAAAGATTAAGAGCCATGCAATGATACAATTAAACTAAATGCTAACATCCTCATGCTAACATGTTCAAAAGGCAGCATTAACATGCCAATGCTAGGAAGTTGTAATGTTTACCATGTTCAACATTTTAGCTAAGCATGTTAGCAAGGTAACAATTGCTAATTAGCACTTAAAACAAAGTACAGCCATGCTGATGGGAATGCCGTTTATTGGAGCCGCATTTCAGTTTATTTTGATTTGATTTATTTGGAACCTTTATGAATGCATTTTTCTGTTTCAGTGAGAGGTGTGCTTTGCTCAGGTGAAGGGGGCGGGGCTAAGGCTTTAAGTTGGAGGTGCGGTGTGTGTCGGGAGAGCAGCAAGCAGCAGCAATACCGTCATTGACACGCAGACGCAACCTTATGCTTAGTAAAAGACAGATTATTAGGATCTGTTGTTTAAGTTTATGTTACATATTGTTTTCCTATTGTGTTTTATGTTTGCTGGAAATAAACGTTGAAAAGCAACCGAAACGCCCAGGGATTTTGTACTGCGAGTTTGACACTGCTTCCCAGGCCCAAGCTCTACATGTGGCCAAGAACAATAACTTTTGAGGTATCGAGTTACAAGACAAACTTTTTGGGATTTTGGCCACTACAATTAGTCAATGACGAGCTGTGATTGGAAACACGAGGACTATTGGAGGATCAAAGGAATCAAAGACAAAGGAAACGCCGGCCCGACGCGTGGCGGAGTAAACAAAGTAACACTGCGGAGGAGGTATGCCCTTTCAGATCAAACATCACTGAAGGATTATTCGTTTGGAATAAATACCTGAAGTGTTTCGAAACGGACTTCACCGCTGATATTTGTGTTTATGGACAGTGAATCTTTTATTTGTCAACCTTTCTGTGACGAAGAAAAAGAGAGCAGCGGTGAAATACAGCCTCTTATGAATGAACTTATGAAGTAACCCGAGTTAAGTTTTGAAAATACAAGGATAGCGGAGCCACAAGAACTGTTTCTAAACATTTTGAATATGCAAATGAAGGCGGCCGGTCTGAGCGAGGTGGATATACACTCAACGAGGTCTATACAGTAACATCCAGCCACTCTTCCTCCTCCTCATTACGCATCAATGCTGAGGCAGAGAGAGCAGCCTTATTGGCCAAAGCTTCTATGTTACAAGAAAAACATGCCATTGAAGAACAGGAACAAATGTTACAAAAAAATAAGAGAAACACTAGAATTACACACAGAAATAGCAGCCAACACAGCCTAAATTAACTATCTTAAAGACAATGAATTAGCTAGGCTTAGCCCAGTACAGGCTGAAGCAGCAGCTGCCACACTGGTAGATACAAAGCCAGATATTTCAGTTGATTCTTATGACAGAGGTGCTCCAGTTGTTAGGAGCAAGGCAGGCGCCCCACTTCACTTTCCCTTTTTGAATGTCCGTGAAGATAACACACACACAGTTGGCCTGATATTCATCATGAAGACGACATTAATGATCAGCATCAGCCACAACCAACCTCAGTGCACAATATTCCACCTGTCATACTCCAAAGCACACAGCCAACTCTGCCACAAGGACAAAGCCCCCCTACGCCCAGCACAGCAAAGGATGACCACATGATTCAAATACTGGAAAATCAAAACAGCTTGACGAGGATTCTTGTAAAACAACAACTTCTCTCGACGCTGCCGCAAGGAAATATTCCACCCTTTGATGGACACATCATGGAGTACAAGTCCTTTATTCACTCCTTTGAACATTGTATTGAAAACAAAACAGACAGCAACAGAGACAGGTTGCAGTTCCGTATACAGTTTACAAGAGGCCAAGCTCAACGGCTAGTCAAAAGCTGTGAATACATGTCTCCAGACAGAGGCTATCAGAAAGCAAAAGGTCTACTGAAGGAACACTTTGGGAACGAATACAAACTCTCTTGTGCTTGCCTGGAAAAAGCTCTATCCTGGCCCCTAGTTAAATCTGAAGATTCAAGGTCGCTGCAGGATTACGCCATGTTTCTAAAGAGTTGCTGCAACGCTATGGAGGAAATGGAGTACTTTGAGGAACTAGACGCAGTGTCCAACATGAGAAGCATTGTGCTTAAGCTACCATACAAGCTCAGGGAGGGATGGCGCAGCAAAGCTTACGCACTACAAGAGGAGCGCAGTCGTAGAGTAAGGATTTTAGACCTTGTCTATTTCATTGAAAGGCAAGCTCGCATAGCAGCAGACCCAGTTTTTGGTGACCTTCAAGACCAGTCAGCTGCCAAAGGAAAGGTGGCTGTAAAGACTAGATGTCCTGTTAAGTCGCAGATCTCAAAGGCGTATGACAGCAGTTTTGCCACAGGTGTCACTATTTCCCCAAAAGAAAAAGAGCCTGAACCCTCCTGTCCCTTCTGTAGGTGCAAGCACACATTGGAACTGTGTAAACAATTCTTTGAAGAAACACATCGGAACAAGCTGAACTTTGTAAAGATCAAGGGCATATGCTTTGGCTGTCTCTCTATAGGCCACATTAGTAGAGACTGTAGACAACGCCTCACCTGTAGAGTTTGCAAGCAAGCCCACCCAAGTGCCCTGCACATCTATGTTAAAGATGGTCCGACTAAACAGACTGAAAGGCCCTCTGGTGTAGCAGGCAGAACCACAGCAGAGTTATGTGGCCACATAGGGGCCGGAGAACAACAGAATGTGCTGTCCATTGTCCAAGTGCAAGTTAAGGCAGCAAAAGGCAGTCAAGTCTTGCAAGTCTATGCCCTCCTGGACCCTGGTTCTACCGCTACCTTCTGCTCCGAAGCACTAATGTCTAAACTCAACCTGAAAGGCAGAAAAACAAATATTCTGTTAAGCACAATGAATCAGAAAAAACTGGTGCCATCTCACGTCATACCTGGAATTTAAGTTTCAGCACTGGACAGCGACAACTTCCTACCTCTTCCTGACGTTTTCACCCAGAGAGAAATGCCAGTCACCTCCAGTAGCATTCCCAACCAGAATGACTTAACGCAGTGGGCGTACCTGAATAAAGTCAAACTTCCCAGTATCAGTGCTAAAGTGGAATTATTAGTTGGCACGAATGCTCCAAAGCTGTTAGAGCCATGGGAGGTTATTAATAGCCAAGGTGAGGGCCCTTACGCAGTAAAAACTCTATTGGGGTGGGTTGTAAATGGGCCACTCAGAAATGGCGGTGAGTGCAGTACGGTGACTGTGAATAGGATATCAGCCACAAGTTTAGAAGAGCTTCTAATGTCACAGTACAACCAGGACTTCAACGAAGTGTCATATGCGGAAAAGCCAGAGATGTCAGTTGAGGACAAAATATTTTTGAAAGTAGCCAGTGAGGCTACCCTGCAAAACGGAGACTACAGTCTAAAGTTGCCTTTCAGGAAAGCCAATGTCAGCATGCCTAACAACCGCCAAATTGCAGAATTGTGCCTGCAGGGCTTAAAAAGGAAGATGGACCAGCACTACAAGCAGGAATATGTTGCATTCCTCAACGACATCTTGGAGAACAACTATGCAGAGGAGGTCCCACAGGAAGATCTGACGCAGTCACCCGGACACAAATACCACACCATGGGGTGTACCACCCCAAAAAGAAAAAGCTTAAGAGTTTTTGACTGTGCAGCCTCTTACCAAGGCATGTCCCTGAACACAGAGCTACTGCAGGGACCTGATCTGGATAATTCTCTTGTGGGAGTCATTGTGAGATTTCGCAAAGAGCCAATTGGATTTATGGCCGACATAAAATCAATGTTCCATCAGGTCGGAATGGATAAATCTCATGTGGGCTACTTGAGGTTCCTATGGTGGCCACAAGGTGATACCAGTAAGCCCCCAAAAGAATACTGCATGCTGGTGCACATTTGTGGTGCTGTGTCCTCCCCAAGCTGTGCAATTTTTGCGTTACAAAAAACTGCCGAAGACAATGAACATGGGTTCCCACCTCAAGTAGCTGAAACTGTCCGAAGCAACTTTTATGTTGACGACTGTGTAAAGTCAGTCGCAAAAGAAACTGAAGCCATCCAGCTAGTAAAGGACCTCACTGCATTATGCAGAAGAGGCGGGTTTCAGCTGACCCAGTGGGTTAGCAACAGCAGAGCAGTTCTGGCCTCCATCCCCACAGAGCAAAGGGCAAAGGATATTAGGACTTTGGATCTCGACAAAGACAGTTTCCCCATTGAAAGAACATTGGGTTTGCAGTGGGGTGTGGACTCTGACAATTTCCAGTTTAACATCCATCTCAACCAGAAGCCACATACACGAAGAGGAATACTTTCAGTTGTAAGTTCAACCAAGTTCAATCCACTCGGCTTTCTGGCTCCTCTGATTCTCCCAGCCAGAGGAGAGGTTTCGGGTGGGACGAACCTTTGCCCCAGACTATATTACATAAATGGATCGAATGGATAGCAAGTCTGGAGAGGATAAAACACTTCCAAGTGCCTCGCTGTCTGAAGCCAAAGAGCTATAGAACACAATAGTTTGCACAGCTGCATCACTTCTCAGACGCCAGTGAGAATGGCTATGGCTCAGTAAGCTACATTAGGCAGGTTAACATTCAGGATGCTGTTCATGTTGCCTTTGTCCTAGGAAAATCCAGAGTCCTTCCTTTACCGGGGGTTGGGAACCCCTGCTTTAAAGCAGGGGTTCCCAACCCGCGGACCGGTACCGAGCCAGTTACCGTTGCGCCAAGTAGGAAGAGGAGCGCACAGGAGACAACCGTTTAATTGCAGACTGTTATGTTTATGTGGGGAAATGGCAGTGCATACATTATTTGAGATATATTTCAAACTCGGACTTCATTTTAAGGACATGTCGGCCAGGGGTGTAGAGCTATTTGTTTAAGCACCGGATTGGCAAAACAGGAGAGTAAACCAGTCTGCCTTGATGTATGAATTCATGTCCGGGACTCTCACGGTATCTGCTGCCGCAGCTGTTTTATAGAAGGAAAACCTCCGTCACTCACTTCATGAAATGGCTGCAGCATCAGGAGGCAGTGGGACGTGTAACTCCGCCTCTGAGAAGTGCAGCACCAGCGGGTAAAGATGTGCCTTTTTACACACCGCCTTCGCTGTGTTTACCTTCATCAGAACAGCGAGTGACTGCAGGCTGCTACGTGTTAACCACACACATCAAACTGCCCGATTACTCCCCCTTTTATTAGTTGTATGAAGGAGATGTCCAGTCACCAAGGCACATGATGTGTGTATGTGCTCTGCTCAGCGTGTTTGTCCGATACCGGCATTCGTTTTCAAATGACCATGAACAGTAATTTACACACATCTGGCTAACTCCATAGGTATATATGGGTGTTCCCAAAAGAAGTTTAACACACACGTTTTGGTTTAAAAACTGAATAACGTCTGTTTTTTGGTTTTCCGTTTTTCCGAAAAACCAAAAAACTACACTGGTTATTTTTTAAACGTTGTTAATGTTTTGGATGCATATTGTTCTTCAGGCTGTTACATACAATTAGCCTCTGTTGCTACCTGCTGGTGGTGAGTAAATATTAAAAATCAGTTAAAATTGACCACATGTCCGCGATTTTTTTTTTATGGATCTGCCGGTCCTTGGCACATTCAAGGTTGGGAACCCCTGCTTTAAAGCACATCACAGTACCGCGACTGGAGTTGGCAGCTGCAACACTGTTGGTGAAGGTGGACAAAATGCTGAGGAAAGAACTACACATGGACTTAAACCCCTCAGTCTTCTGGACGGATAGCCAAACAGTACTCAAGTACATTGGTAATGACTACACTAGGTTTAAGACCTATGTTGCCAACAGAGTGTCACTGATACGTAGGGTTGGGTATCGTTTGAATTTCCACGATTCTGATTCTACTTTTCGATTCCGGTTCTTAATGGTTCTCAATTCCGATTCTTTGAGGGGCAGGGTAAAAAAATGATACATGCTTCTTCCACCAAAACAATTACATGTATTCGAGAAACTTTTACACAGGTTAGTTTACAGTAATATTCACATTAATCAGTCTGTTTATATTCACTGCTATGTAACTGTAACCTGAGAACCACTGAAGCTACAACAGTCCAACTTTTAAAGGAACCCCCCCATTTAAAAACAGTTCTTGTTGAGAAAAACAAGCATATCTGCCTTTTCAGGCATACCGGGAAGAAATGTTTGAACATTTTGAAGTAAAATGCTTCAATCTGGTGCACTTTAAGCAGAATTACTAGAGACATGATCTAGGCCGGTACAACTCTAAACACCCATATGAAAAAGATTGGTTTACATTTTAATAATTAAATAAGTATGTGAACATAACCAATAACCTACCATAGCCAATAACAAATACATGTAACGTATTCATAACTTATTTTATTCATGCATATTTTTTTATCTCTCCAGTTTAAAACGATATGTCTGGTTTACTGTCCTATAGTTTACATTGGAATGATTTCAAACCTGTTTTATCCCAATAATTATAAAGGAGTTGTTACGATGTGTGAAGCAGTAAGCAGGACCCAAATGCAGATTAATGTGACAAAAAATAGCTCCTTTATTACAAGGCTAACTATTAACAAACACAGAACAGAACACTCAGCGCAGACCAAGTCAATACACAAGACGAACCGACAAAGACAGACAGAAAAACCAGAACTTAAATACACACAAGACTAATCACACAAACAAGACACAGGTGAGGAGGGAGGAGAAAACACAGGGGCCACAGGTGAACACACTCGGGTAATCAGACACACCAGGGAAACTAACGACAGGGAACCACAGACAGATCTAAACAAGACAAAACACAACGCAGACAGAAAACCACAGACAGATCTAGACAAGACAAAACACCAACACAGACAGATCTTAACAGTACCCCCCCCCTCAAGGGACGGATCCCAGACGTCCCAAAAAAAGTCCAGCAGGGTAGGTGGAGGGGGACCGGAGGAGGGACACAGAACTAGGGCCAATAGGGTGGGTGGAGGGGGTCTGGAGGACGGGCTTGGGCTGACAGCCCAGGGGCACAGCGGAGGACCCGGAAGGGGTCTCGGGCGGATGGTCCGGAGGCAAGGCAGAGCTTGAAAAGGGGGTTATGGAGGGGCGAAGGCAGTGGCAGGAAGAGTCAGGGGGCCGGACCCGAGGGCGAGAACCGCGGCACTCAGGGGGCCGGGCTCGAGGGCGAAGACCGCGGCTCTCAGGGGTCCGGGCTCGAGGACGAAGACCGCGGCTCTCAGGGGGCCGGGATCGAGGGTGAAGACTGCGGCTCTCAGGGGGCCCGGGCTCGAGGGCGAAGACCGCGGCTCTCAGGGGGCCGGGATCGAGGGTGAAGACTGCGGCTCTCAGGGGGCCCGGGCTCGAGGGTGAAGACCGCGGCTCTCAGGGGGCCGGGCTCGAGGACGAAGACCGCGGCTCTCAGGGGGCCGGGCTCTCAGGGGGCCGGGCTCGAGGGCGAAGACCGCGGCTCTCAGGGGGCCGGGCTCGAGGGCGAAGACTGCGGCCGGGAAAGTCAGGGGGCCGGGCTCGAGGGCGAAGGCCGTGGCTCTCAGGGGGCCGGGATCGAGGGTGAAGACTGCGGCTCTCAGAGGGCCGGGCTCTCAGAGGGCCGGGCTCTCAGAGGGCCGGGCTCGAGGGCGAAGACCGCGGCTCTCAGGGGGCCGGGCTCGAGGGCGAATACCGCGGCCGGGAAAGTCAGGGGGCCGGGCTCGAGGGCGAAGGCCGTGGCTCTCAGGGGGCCGGGATCGAGGGTGAAGACTGCGGCTCTCAGAGGGCAGGGCTTGAGGGCGAAGACCAGACAGCTCCGGAGGCCGGGCAGGAAGGCACTGACGGGACAGCGCCGGAGGGCGGGCAGGACCTGGTGTCGGAGCTGGTGGGACAGGCCTCGGCAGGATCCCCCACGGAAGAGGACCAGGACACGGGATTGGCAGGACCCCCGGCAGGAGAGCAGTCGGCGGGACCTCCAACGGGACAGGACATAGGGTTGGCAGGACCCCCGGCAGGAGAGTAGACGGCGGGACCTCCAACGAGACAGGACAATGGGTTGGCAGGACCCCCGGCAGTAGAGTAGTCGGCGGGGCCTCCAACGGCACAGGACAAAGGGTTGGCAGGAACCCCGGCAGGAGAGTAGTCGGCGGGACCTCCAACGAGACAGGACAAGGAGCTGGCAGGCCCCCCGGCAGGAGAGTAGACGGCGGGACCTCCAACGGGACAGACATACGTTTTGGTAGGACCCCTGGCAGAGGACTAGTCGACGGGGCCTCCAACGGGACAGGACATGGAGTTGGCAGGACCCCCAGCGGAACCTCCAACGGACCAGGACATTGGGTAGGGACTTGAGACGTGACTCGAGAGGGGACTCTAGAGGGGAACCAAGGGGGAACTCGAGAGGGGACTCGAGAGGGGGACTAGAGAGGGGGACTAGAGAGGGGGACTAGAGAGGGGAACCTCGAGAGGGGACTTGAGAGGGGGACTAGAGAGGGGACTAAAGGAGGGACTAGAGCAGGGACTAGGGAATTGACTAGAGGAGGGACTTGAGTAGGGACTAGAGATGGAACTCGAGAGGGGACTTGAGAGGTGACTCGAGAGGGGACTTGAGAGGTGACTCGAGAGGGAACTGGAGATGGGACTAGAGAAGTGACCTGAGGAGGGACTATGGCAGCTGGGGCAAGAGCTGGGTCTGGAACCATGGCTGCGGGGGCCGGAATTGAAGCCAGAATCATGGCTGTAAGGTCAGGTTCTGGAGCCGGAAACATGGCTGTACGGTCCGGTTCTGGAGCCGAATCCATGGCTGCTGGGGCCAGAACTGGGTCTGGAACCATGGCTGTGTGGGCCGGTTCTGTAGCCGGAACCATGGCTGCTCGGGCTGCTAGCCTGGTCTTGCGACGACTCCTCTTAGCAGCCGCCTGAATACTCCGTGGACCTCCATAAGCCAGACGAGTTCCGGAATACAACTCCTGGACAGGAGCAGGAACTGGGGCAGAAGCACGGGTTGACTTCAGGTGGAACCCACCAAGGCGTATGGTGCCAGGTTGGGAATTGGGAGACATGAAGATAGCATGCCTGGGGCTAGCAGGCCGGGAATCAGGTTTGACCTCAAAGCTGCCAAAAAAGTCCTCCACCCACTCGGGTAGCAACTCCCTCAACCAGGGCCTTGAGGTTACCTCCTGGCGTGCCGCAGAAAAAACGGACTGCCTCTCTTCACTACTGGAGGCATATTTAAAGTCATTCCTCAAACATGTCAAATTGTACTCCACCTCGTACAAACTGTCCGCTGGGTCCATTCTGGGTCGGTTCGTAATGTTACGATGTGTGAAGCAGGAAGCAGGACCCAATTCAGATTAATGTGACAAAAAATAGCTCCTTTATTACAAGGCTAACTATTAACAAACACAGAACAGAACACTCAGCGCAGACCACGTCAATACACAAGACGAACCGACAAAGACAGACAGAAAAACCAGAACTTAAATACACACAAGACTAATCACACAAACAAGACACAGGTGAGGAGGGAGGAGAAAACACAGGGGCCACAGGTGAACACACTCGGGTAATCAGACACACCAGGGAAACTAACGACAGGGAACCACAGCCAGATCTAAACAAGACAAAACACAACGCAGACAGAAAACCACAGACAGATCTAGACAAGACAAAACACCAACACAGACAGATCTTAACAGTACCCCCCCCCTCAAGGGACGGATCCCAGACGTCCCAAAAAAAGTCCAGCAGGGTAGGTGGAGGGGGACCGGAGGAGGGACACAGAACTAGGGCCAATAGGGTGGGTGGAGGGGGTCTGGAGGACGGGCTTGGGCTGACAGCCCAGGGGCACAGCGGAGGACCCGGAAGGGGTCTCGGGCGGATGGTCCGGAGGCAAGGCAGAGCTTGAAAAGGGGGTTATGGAGGGGCGAAGGCAGTGGCAGGAAGAGTCAGGGGGCCGGACCCGAGGGCGAGAACCGCGGCACTCAGGGGGCCGGGCTCGAGGGCGAAGACCGCGGCTCTCAGGGGTCCGGGCTCGAGGACGAAGACCGCGGCTCTCAGGGGGCCGGGATCGAGGGTGAAGACTGCGGCTCTCAGGGGGCCCGGGCTCGAGGGCGAAGACCGCGGCTCTCAGGGGGCCGGGCTCGAGGGTGAAGACTGCGGCTCTCAGGGGGCCCGGGCTCGAGGGTGAAGACCGCGGCTCTCAGGGGGCCGGGCTCGAGGACGAAGACCGCGGCTCTCAGGGGGCCGGGCTCTCAGGGGGCCGGGCTCGAGGGCGAAGACCGCGGCTCTCAGGGGGCCGGGCTCGAGGGCGAAGACTGCGGCCGGGAAAGTCAGAGGGCCGGGCTCGAGGGCGAAGGCCGTGGCTCTCAGGGGGCCGGGATCGAGGGTGAAGACTGCGGCTCTCAGAGGGCCGGGCTCTCAGAGGGCCGGGCTCTCAGAGGGCCGGGCTCGAGGGCGAAGACCGCGGCTCTCAGGGGGCCGGGCTCGAGGGCGAATACCGCGGCCGGGAAAGTCAGGGGGCCGGGCTCGAGGGCGAAGGCCGTGGCTCTCAGGGGGCCGGGATCGAGGGTGAAGACTGCGGCTCTCAGAGGGCAGGGCTTGAGGGCGAAGACCAGACAGCTCCGGAGGCCGGGCAGGAAGGCACTGACGGGACAGCGCCGGAGGGCGGGCAGGACCTGGTGTCGGAGCTGGTGGGACAGGCCTCGGCAGGATCCCCCACGGAAGAGGACCAGGACACGGGATTGGCAGGACCCCCGGCAGGAGAGCAGTCGGCGGGACCTCCAACGGGACAGGACATAGGGTTGGCAGGACCCCCGGCAGGAGAGTAGACGGCGGGACCTCCAACGAGACAGGACAATGGGTTGGCAGGACCCCCGGCAGTAGAGTAGTCGGCGGGGCCTCCAACGGCACAGGACAAAGGGTTGGCAGGAACCCCGGCAGGAGAGTAGTCGGCGGGACCTCCAACGAGACAGGACAAGGAGCTGGCAGGCCCCCCGGCAGGAGAGTAGACGGCGGGACCTCCAACGGGACAGACATACGTTTTGGTAGGACCCCTGGCAGAGGACTAGTCGACGGGGCCTCCAACGGGACAGGACATGGAGTTGGCAGGACCCCCAGCGGAACCTCCAACGGACCAGGACATTGGGTAGGGACTTGAGACGTGACTCGAGAGGGGACTCTAGAGGGGAACCAAGGGGGAACTCGAGAGGGGACTCGAGAGGGGGACTAGAGAGGGGGACTAGAGAGGGGGACTAGAGAGGGGAACCTCGAGAGGGGACTTGAGAGGGGGACTAGAGAGGGGACTAAAGGAGGGACTAGAGCAGGGACTAGGGAATTGACTAGAGGAGGGACTTGAGTAGGGACTAGAGATGGAACTCGAGAGGGGACTTGAGAGGTGACTCGAGAGGGGACTTGAGAGGTGACTCGAGAGGGAACTGGAGATGGGACTAGAGAAGTGACCTGAGGAGGGACTATGGCAGCTGGGGCAAGAGCTGGGTCTGGAACCATGGCTGCGGGGGCCGGAATTGAAGCCAGAATCATGGCTGTAAGGTCAGGTTCTGGAGCCGGAAACATGGCTGTACGGTCCGGTTCTGGAGCCGAATCCATGGCTGCTGGGGCCAGAACTGGGTCTGGAACCATGGCTGTGTGGGCCGGTTCTGTAGCCGGAACCATGGCTGCTCGGGCTGCTAGCCTGGTCTTGCGACGACTCCTCTTAGCAGCCGCCTGAATACTCCGTGGACCTCCATAAGCCAGACGAGTTCCGGAATACAACTCCTGGACAGGAGCAGGAACTGGGGCAGAAGCACGGGTTGACTTCAGGTGGAACCCACCAAGGCGTATGGTGCCAGGTTGGGAATTGGGAGACATGAAGATAGCATGCCTGGGGCTAGCAGGCCGGGAATCAGGTTTGACCTCAAAGCTGCCAAAAAAGTCCTCCACCCACTCGGGTAGCAACTCCCTCAACCAGGGCCTTGAGGTTACCTCCTGGCGTGCCGCAGAAAAAACGGACTGCCTCTCTTCACTACTGGAGGCATATTTAAAGTCATTCCTCAAACATGTCAAATTGTACTCCACCTCGTACAAACTGTCCGCTGGGTCCATTCTGGGTCGGTTCGTAATGTTACGATGTGTGAAGCAGGAAGCAGGACCCAATTCAGATTAATGTGACAAAAAATAGCTCCTTTATTACAAGGCTAACTATTAACAAACACAGAACAGAACACTCAGCGCAGACCACGTCAATACACAAGACGAACCGACAAAGACAGACAGAAAAACCAGAACTTAAATACACACAAGACTAATCACACAAACAAGACACAGGTGAGGAGGGAGGAGAAAACACAGGGGCCACAGGTGAACACACTCGGGTAATCAGACACACCAGAGAAACTAACGACAGGGAACCACAGACAGATCTAAACAAGACAAAACACAACGCAGACAGAAAACCACAGACAGATCTAGACAAGACAAAACACCAACACAGACAGATCTTAACAGGAGTACCTTGGAAATATGTGTTTACATAAATTGCGATCAAAACGTTTGAGACCCACTAAGATAACTTAGACTAAAGTGAACTATCTAAACACTCAAGAGTCCTTTACCTCACTGAGCTGTAGTTATCAGCCTCTCAGTCTGCCTGGAGAGGACTCTCCTCCACATTATTGTAGAAACATCTTCTTCTTCCGTTAGAGCAGCTAGCACCAGATGCTAATAACAACAGCGCGTACCGGTGCCCCCCCCCTTTCTCCCTCGCTCGCTCCCACGCTCACTCACACTTTGGCTGTGAGCTGCGGGTGCCAGATAAGCCAACATCCCCCATTTTCATCACTTACAGCGCCCATCGTACAGGGCAAATGAAAAGTGTAACCGGGATGAAAAGGGTGTTACATTTACTTAATTATGAATGTTGTTACATCAAGGCCAAAAATTAGGATGAGCACCAAACCCTGTACAGTTTCGGAGGTGTTGCACAAACAATTGCTGGTTGTACTGTCGCAGACATTCATTTCGGAAAATGTTTGTCTTTCTCACATGCCTGCCACGATGGTCCTTCAGAATTGTTTTTTAAACTCTAATCTCACTTTCGCGAAGTTTGCTGGTGACTCTAGAACAGCTGACAATGTATGTGTGTTGATTAAGAGGAAAAGGTGCTTGGTATTTTTATTGTTGTTACTATCAGGAAATGTACAGCCAAATCCAGGTCCACCGAGCAGTATTAGTCAAATAGCTACTCCTGCTGATTTTATATCTAGATCTGGGCTAGGTTTAATTCATTTAAATGTGCGTAGTCTGTTACCTAAATGAGATTTTGTCCGTATTTGGGCGAGTTCGACTGATGCTGATGTCATTGTCTTATCAGAAACGTGGCTAGATAAATCCATTTTGGCCTCTGACATTTACATAAATGGTTACAGTGTAAATCGTACTGACCGGCCAAAAAAAGGTGGTGGCGTATGTGAAAAATAAGTTTTGTGTAACTAATATGGTTTCCAAATCTGTTAGTAAACAGCTAGAATTTTTAGCCGTGAATATTGAGGTAACAAAGGGTCAACAGCTCATGGTGGTGGGCTGCTACAGGGCACCTTCAGCTGTCAAGGACTCTTTATCGTCTTTGGCAAAACTGTTATCACAACTTTCCTACAAGGAAATAGTGCTGCTTGGTGATTTTAATTGGGACTGGTTAACTTCTGTGTCAGAGGATTTTAAAAACCTGTGTACCTCATTGAATTTTACCCAGATTATAGACAGTCCTACTCGCCCAAATATTAAGTCCCCAAATAAATCCTCCTTAATTGATCTAATTTTAACAAATGTTCCACATAAATACTCATCTGTGGGAGTATTTGCTAATGATGTGAGTGACCACTGTGTTGTAGCCACAATTAGGGACACTAAGGTCCAAAAGGTTAAACCACGTATCATCACAAAGAGAGACAAAAAACACTTTGTGGAGCAGGGTTTTTTACATGATCTGTTTGATTTTGATTGGGGTAGAATCAATTTGTGTGCTGATGTAGAAACTGCATGGTCTTATTTTTATCTTGGTTTTATGAAAATTATAGATAGACATGCACCCCTGCGTAAATTTAGAGTGAAGGGACGAAATAATCCCTGGTTTTCTGCTAAACTGTCCAGTCTACTTCATGAGAGAAATAATGCTTGGGCTAAGGCTAGGAAATCAGGCTCAGAGGAGAATGGCTACGTTTTAGGCAGCTAAGAAATAGCTTCACATCTCAAATAAAAAGTGCTAAATCAAAGTACTATTTGTCGGTTACCACAGAAAACCTGAATAATCCTAGGAAATTTTGGAAAGCCATAAAATCGATTTCCACTGGTGATATCCCAAATGAGCTACCTCCGTGCCTTACCACAGCATCTGGCACTATATTAGACAGGGCTACTATGCTAAATTGCTTTAATGAGCATTTTGTGTCTTGTGGCTCTCTGTTTGGCTGTGCGGCTCCTGTGAACGCTCCAATCCTTGACTCTGAACAATGTGGTCTGGAAAACCCTTTCAGTTTTACTCCTTTAACTATTGGTATTGTTCATGAAGCATTATCCAAGTTAGATCCTAGGAAACCGGCTGGCCCGGACAACGTAGAACCTTTCTTTTTAAAGATAGCTGCAGATTTTATTGCTCCACCTCTCACTTCTCTTTTTAACCTCTCCCTCAGCACGAACACAATTCCAAAAGTATGGAAGTCTGCTTATGTCTTGCCTTTACTGAAAGGAGGGGAGGCAACTATTTTAAATAACTATAGGCCAATCTCTAAATTGTCAGTTCTGGCTAAGGTGCTCGAACGACTTGTGAGTGAACAAGTAAAGGAGTTTTTATGTATAAATGATATCCTGTCTAAACATCAGTCAGGATTCAGAAAGAAACACAGCACCATCACTGCGACAATGAAAGTGGTAAATGACATTACTACTATTTTAGATAATAAGCAGAGTTGTGCAGCTCTGTTTATTGACCTTTCCAAAGCGTTTGACACCGTTGATCATCGCATTTTAAAGCAGAGGCTACTCAGTATTGGCATATCCAGCCATGCAGTGCCAGTGGGGTGGTTTGTGAACTACCTCTCTGAAAGGTCCCAATGTGTTCATTTTGATGGACTGTCTTCTGAATGGTTAAACATTTCTAATGGTGTACCACAAGGTTCTGTTTTAGGACCACTTTTATTCTCCATATATATTAACAGTGTAGGTGATAATGTGGATGAAGCTACTTTACATTTTTATGCGGATGATACTGTGATGTATTGTGCAGGTCCCTCCATTAAAGAGGCTGTTGTTAAATTACAAGCTGTTTTTAACATTATTCAGACTCAGCTCTCTGAATTAAAGCTTCTTTTAAATGTGGATAAAACCAAGGTAATGCTCTTTTCAAAAGCTAAAAAGACACCAGAGCCTGTTTTAGATATTGTAACTACGCAAGGAACAAAACTTGAAGTTGTTGCCTGTTACAAATACCTGGGTATCTGGCTTGATGATTGTCTCTCTTTTAAACTTCATGTCAATAACCTGCTTAAAAAACTGAGGGTTAGGCTAGGTTTCTTTTTCAGAAACAAGTCCTGTTTCTCTCTTGAGGCCAGGAAAAGGCTAGTCACTGTGACCTTTTTACCTGTGCTGGACTATAGTGATTTGTTGTATATGAATGCACCTGCCAATTACCTGAGCAAATTGGATGCTGCGTATCACAGTGCTCTGAGATTTGTCACAAACTGTAAAGCGCTTACACATCACTGTTCACTGTATACCAAGGCAGGTTTACCATCACTCTCTGTACGGAGGCTCAGTCATTGGTACACGTTTATCTATAAAGCTTTGTTGGGTAAACTCCCGTATTATATCTGCTCTCTGATAACACAGAGAGTTGCAAGTAGCTATTGTCTGAGGTCACATGATGTAGTCTTGTTAGATGTGCCAAGAGCAAGGACTGTCTTAGGTAAGACAGCTTTTATGTGCGCAGCTCCACTTGCTTGGAACAATCTTCAGCAAGAATTGAAACTGAGCAATCTCATTCCTCTGCATGTTTTTAAAGCTAGGCTAAATGAAATGCTTGCTGATACAATGGGCACTTGTAAATGTCTATAACTATGTATCCTGTAAATATAATGTATAATGTCCTTTATTGTTTTATGTTTCATGTGGAACCTATATGCTGCAGGTCTCCCTTGAAAAAGAGATCTATGATCTCAATGGGACCAATCTGGATAAATAAAGGTTTGAAATGAAATTAAATGAAATGGTCAAAACGTTTTTTTTTCCTCCCAGAGCTGTCAGCGCAGCGCCTCCACAGATCTGGCGCCCTAGGCGAACATCTATTACGCCAGTGCGACGGGCTCAGGTTACGCTGTAGGAAGTGTAGGTACAACGCTACATTTCCCGCCCGCCGCAGTCATACAGTAGGCTACGGAGAGCGGCGAGAAACATTTCCTCAGGCATCGAAAAGCGGAACCGAAATTCACATTTCTAAATGATGCCGTTGGAATCTAAATGTTGGAACCGGTTCCGAACCGGAACCGGATCTCGGTACCCAACCCTACCGATACGTGACAATAGTGAACGGTCTCAATGGAGATATGTAAGCAGCAAGGAAAATCCTGCTGATGACGCCTCGAGAGGAATGAGTGCAGTCAAAAAAGGTGGATAAATGCCCCAGAGTTCCTATGGAAGCCAAAGGAAAGTTGGCCTGTGGAAAAATCATTGACCTCCAAGCCAGTGTTGCAAAATGACCCAGAGGTCAGGAAAAACGGCACTGTATTCACAACAGTGGCAAGCATTGAAACTCCCACAGACCGGCTTATTTCATACTTCTCTGATTGGAAGAGGCTACTTAAAGCAGTGGCATGGTATCTCAAGATGAAGAATGCTCTGATGTTGACCGTCAAAAAGCGTAAAGAGCTTTCCTCTTTACCACCTGCTCGAGCAGCCAAAAGGTGAGCACTGAGCTAAGTGCTGAGCTAAGTGCTTTCAGGACCACACTTGGTGGACAGCTCCTCACAGTGGAAGACCTCTCACAGGCAGAGATGTCAGTCATCACCTATGTTCAAAAGCAATCCTTCCCAGTGGAAATGGCAGCGCTGGAAACCGCATTTAGAGTGCAGAAGAGCAGTTAGATCTGTAGGCTCGATCCTATACTGGATGAAGGCATCATGAGAGTAGGCGGCCGCCTACACAGATCTGCAATGCCTGATGAGATCAAGCACCCTTATATTCTGCCCAAAGATGCTCACACTTCAGATCTCCTACTACGACACATCCACGAACGCTCTGGACACAGCGGGAGAAACTACATGCTTTCAGAGCTCCGTAAAAAGTACTGGGTTTTAAAGGGAAACTCAGCAGCAAGGAAAATAGTCTCAAAGTGTGTTGTGTGTCGGCATGTGAGAGGCAAGACAGGTGAGCAGAAAATGGCCGATTTGCCACAAGAAAGAATCCTACCTGACCTCCCTCCTTTCACCAATGTCGGATTGGACTATTTTGGACCGCTTAAAGTGAAGCGAGGAAGGAGTATGGTTAAACGGTATGGAGCCCTGTTTACCTGCATGAGTAGCAGAGCTGTACATCTGGAGGTGGCTTACTCGTTAGACACAGACTCATGTATTCATGCTCTGAGAAGATTTGTTTGCAGGAGAGGTCAGGTTAAGCATATCAGATCGGACAACGGTACAACCCTGGTGGGTGCCCAAACTGAGCTCAAAAGGCCATGAGTTCACTAAACGACGGGAAAATCCAAGGCGCTTTGCACCCTGAAGGAATCCAGTGGAGTTTCAATCCACCGGCGGCCTCACATTATGGTGGAGTCTGGGAAAGACTCATAAGATCTGTCCGTCAGGTGCTGACCTCCACTCTCCATCAGCAAACCATCGACGATGAAGGCCTACAAACCATCTTCTGCGAGGTAGAGTCCATCCTCAATAACCGTCCTCTCTCCACCGTGTCCTCCGATCCACACAACCTGGAACCACTGACTCCCAATCACATCATCATGCTAAAAATGCAACCTATCCTACCTCCGGGAACGTTTCAGAGATCTGACCTCTATGCCAGGCGCCGCTGGAAGCAGGTCCAGTACATGGCGGATCTGTTCTGGCATAGATGGACAAAGGAATACCTTCTGCTGCTCCAAAAGAGACAGAAATGGAACACAGTGAGGAAAAACGTTAGCGTTGGAGATGTCGTCCTGGTAGTTGACCCAACTGCTCCACGGGGGTCGTGGCCATTAGGCAGAGTACTGGAGACCAAGCCTGATGCAAGAGGTCTGACACGTACAGTGAAGCTCCAGACAAAAACCTCCATTATTGATAGGCCCATAGCCAAGCTGTGCCGCCTCCTGGAGAAGGAAGAATAATAGGTCTTCCTTAAACATCAATAAGGGATGTAATGTATACTTTATTTTTCAAATTCATTATTTGTTAGTCGTTTTATGGCTCCCTTTTGGCTAATTTGAGTAATTGATTCTGAGAAAACAATTAGGGGCCGGTGTGTAGGTGCCGCATTTAAGTTTATTTTGTTTTTGATTTATTTGGAACCTTTATTAATGCATGTTTCTGTTTCAGTGAGAGGTGTGCTTTGCTCAGGTGAAGGGGGCGGGGCTAAGGCATTAAGTTGGAGGTGCGGTGTGTGTCGGGAGAGCAGCAGGCAGCAGCAATACCGTCATTGACACGCAGACGCAACCTTATGCTTAGTAAAAGACAGATTATTAGGATCTGCTGTTTAAGTTTATGTTACATATTGTTTTCCTATTTTGTTTTTTGTTTGCTGGAAATAAACGTTGAAAAGCAACCGAAACGTCCAGTGGATTTTGTACTGCGAGTCTGACACTGCTTCCCAGGCCCAAGCTCTACATGTGGCCAAGAACAATAACTTTTGAGGTATCGAGTTACAAGACACACTTTTGGGGTTTTTGGCCACTACACCGTTACTTTAGCGGCCATTTGGTCACAAACCAAAAGTAATACTATTATCACTTGATGATTTACTTGAAGGTGGGGTATGCAATTTATTTCAGAAACACTTTTTGTTATATTCCATGGAATGCTCTTAACATCCCGATAGCAATTAATATATTAAATGCTTTAACAATAAATACATTATCTGGTGCCCTCATTGGTCATGTGCGCGTTTGTGTGTGTTGGAGGAGGGGCTCTGTCAGTAAGTCTGAAGGAAGGGGCAGATGTTTTCCGGTTGTGTACTTTTAAATTCTAGCGCACTCCAGCAAAAAGCCATATTGCGAGATGTTTTACTAAAAACCAAGAAAATGTCAATATTATAAATGGGGATCACAAACGTTAGAGCTGTATCTTCTGAGGAACATGAAAGTCTGTAACACATACAAGCCCACCACTATAGTCAACCAATCCAATAGTTGGTATATTTCATTAAGGTCCAAAGGGTGGGCGGTTTAAAAGACATACATTGGCACTCACATGTTGCATACATGTCTACAAAAAAGTGGCAGAGATTTTATTGGGAGGGTAATGAGATCCAAACTTGTTCTGATAGGAGTGAGTTATGGTTTCAGTGTATTGTCATCTACCCTCTGTATTGGAAAACAATGAACAGTAACTCCTGTTTTTTTCCTTGAAAGCCTAGGCACTTAAAAGAAAAGATCAAAAACTGTCATCTCTATTACCATGCCACTGTTGATACATTATTCAATGGCAATCTGACTTTGAAATACAACTTATTTTCAAAGTGTATATTACCTTTTATATTCAATTGCACCTCAATAAAGGAAAATGAATTCAGAAAAGGGCTTGTCATTGGAATATGTTACCTGAAAGAAACTGTGCAAAGGTAGACCAAGAAAAAAAGAAAGGCCATTCTCACAACATTTCTCTTGAAAATAACATCATACTCTGTGCCGATTGTATGATTAAGATGTTGGACAGCATGAGCCTCATCTACTAGATATATCTGCGTCACCTCTAGCCTCACATTCACTCATTTCAACTGTGAGAAAAGACAGCCTTCGGGAATGGGGGAAGCCCTGTGAATTCACCCTGGGTTTTTATCAATAATGCAGAGATTCACAGGGGTGTATGAGGATAGAGAGAAGTGTCATCAAAGTTCCCCCGCTGCGAATTCCCTCTGCCAGGTTCTGCACTTTGATGAGGAGGAAAACAACTTCACAGCTTCTCTCCACCACTGCAGTTTCTGACACACAGCAGATCACAAGCATGTGAGCTGAGGCAGATATCTTGCTATATGTGCTACTCAAGAAACTCCAATGTTGTAATGGCCTAAATATGATCTCTCTTTAATGGTTAAACAAAGCATGTATCGCTCTTTTATGTCCAGAATGACATTTTAATGGTTTCACTGATGAATAATAAAGGTGAAATTGTGTCCACGAGAGCCTGAGTGATACATCAGTGAGTCTTTCAACAGCATTGATGTAAATAGGGCACTATGCAACAAAAAACTATAACTGATATGCTTTACAAATGCTTTCATTATTGAATTTACTTTGTTGACATAAATAATGAATGATAAAAGCTTCTCTGTGGCTTGCATCATCACTAAGATGAAAATAAAGGAGAAAAGATAAATGACAGATAAACTCATAAGAGACATTTGTCAATGGTGACATGATAAATCAATTGTGTTCCTAACACAAGGTCGCTTACCTGATACACACTCAACAATGTCTCCTATAAATGTATGTTCCGATACAACTAAACACCATCCTAAATTACGTCTCACTTTTAGTTCTACACGGAACACAAACAGCTTTATCCTGGGGGAAATTCCTTGTCCTTTTCGCTACTCTAATTCAGGAGATATTTTATATCAAGTGGTATTTTGTATTGGAATTAGCTTAATAGGATATTTATTATGTATTATAGTAAATCCATCTATTAAAGAGATCATATTACGCTCATGGTTATATGCTTAAATGTTCTGAAATTGCTTTTATTTTTCTCATAGTACCTCTGCTGCAGCACCTCTTTCCACCCTCTGTTTGAAACCAGAGCCCAGTCTGCTCTGATTGGTTAGCTGAACCAAACATGATGTTATATTTTGATTATTTAAATGTTCAAATTACAACATCGTTATCAGTCTCATAAGTCCATCAGCAGTAGAAAGTAGCCCTAAATTCATCCCATAAAATACCATGTCATATTTATATTTGTACATACAGTATATCTTATTTTACTTGCGGATCAATACTACTTTTCCAAAGTGTGTGCTCACGCATGTTGTTATGTAGAGTATAAACTGTGTCCTGCAGTTCTGTGTGTGTATGTATCAGCCTCCTCTCTCCTGTCCAACACACTGGGCTGAGAGACCTGCCTTCCTCCACACAGGCTGTCTTCCCTCCTTCTCTTCCCTGCTTCCCTCTCTCTCTCTCTCTGTCTCTCCCTCCTCCTGTGTTCTCATGCCGATCCGCCTGTTCATCTCACCGCCCAAATGGCAACAGGCAAACCAGACAGCACGACTCCGATGTTATTACGACAAAAAAGGATCATTTCTGTCAGAGTTATGGCCGTGTGTTGTTTTAGGTTAGAGCATTAATCCTTCAGAACAGAGGGTTGAGCTGAGATCTTTACAGAGGAATATAAAGCAAGAGGTGGTGTACAAATATTGGTGTACACATGCTGTTCTTCCTCACAAAACTGCAACACCAGGGATTTCAACCTCAAAAAGTCCTTTACCTCTGCACAGAGACACGTTTCCTTCAGCCTAGCCAAAGTCAGAGAAATGCTGAAATCCATAAAATAGCAGAGGAGAGGACAAGCACTCCGCTAGGACTTACTATAATCCTTCAATTTTATATTTTAGCTGAGTGTGATAAAGGAGCCACTCACTGCTGGCACTGTCAAAGAGAAAACAAAGACCGGCGGTCAAAAGATCACTCTCCTGCAATTAAGATGTTCCTTCAGGGGTCAAATGTGAGTGTGTGTGTGCAGTGTGTGAGGCTCCACTACTGTAGTATTTGATTCTGCAATAAAAGATCACAGCTCCCCAAGAGGAAATAGGTTGACATAAAACTATAAGAAGGAAGAGGGACAAAGAAGGAGGCTCTTACATCTGGAACCGTCACCATGCATTATGGATGACTTTTACAAACTTTTGTCAAAGTCTGACAAAACTAGACAGTTGAGCGCCAGTATGTGTAAATCATTCAGTGTGGGGACAATAAAAGAAGAGGCAGAGGAAAAGGAAATGGTAGATAAGATGAAGAGCAGAAGTGGTGCTTGGGAAAAAGCAATGATTTGGAAATGGGTTTTGGTCCTGGCACATTACCGAGGTGAATCACAGTGTGAAAGGTGTTGTTTTTGTATCGTTTCTCCCGGAAGAAATTGATCTACAGTACCTAGCCAGACAGTTATTCTTCTGTTTGCTTCCTAAAAGGCAATGCAGCCAAGCCAGTCTATTTCATCCCCTGTTCCCCTTTTCTTTCTGGGCCCCTGGTCAGTTTAGATGAATGGCAGCGACAGCCGTCTCCAGCATCCTCAGGTTATCCCTGCATGGAGGCTTGTTCCATTACAAAAAGTGGCTGCAGATGATGCGTCTGTAAACTATTTCCCCTGGAATAACTCTTCACACCTCAGCAATTTCCAAAATGTCTAAACCTTGGGCAGGCACAGCACAACATCGGTGCAGCGCGTTAAGCCTACGGGATTAAAATCGGAAAACAAGTGTCTTTCCCTTATCAGTGAGAAAAACTAAATGTATCTTTTGCCTCAGGTGAAGCAGGAAAATCTGTGAAGGCTGCAGACACAGAGGATTGTACAAGGTGTCAATCAGCATGCGTCCTCTAATTACCTGGAGCTGCTACACTGTTACACTCCGGCCTCTATTCCTTTCCCTCGGCTACAGGGCTTAGGTGTGAGACCCCTTTTTAATAATTAAAAGTATTTAAATGGACTTTCATCCATATACTCTGACTCGGGTCACTTCTTGGCAAACGTGATGGTAATAAAGGGTGTCCTTACGATGATTAATGGCCACAATGTTGCCAGTGGTCCAGGTAGATTTAATTTGAAATTCTAACGTGTGGTCAAAACACGATGAATAATAAAAAGGGCGACAGTGAAAACTTTTAAGGAACACTGAAAAAGCCGGCAGAGTGTACTGTGGATTTTGACCTGTTATGTAAGAAAATAGTAATACAAAAATAATCTCCCTACCTGTCCCCCCTCCCCCGCTTTGTTTCAGTCATTCCTTCAAGCCTTCACACTGACTGCAGCCTGTTAAAATTCTGCCTCATACAGCGCTAGTGTTGACCTTGCAGTGTTTAGACAGGCTGCTTAAACCTTTCCAAATAGTCGTCTTTGTGTGTGCAGACCGGTAGCGGGGCTGAGGTACGGAGCTGATGTGTTGTGATGGGACACAGATTGAACGCTTCACGGCTCTGTGGTCCATGCTGCCATCCCATACCCCTCCGCTGTTTCCCCCCACTGCTCTTCAGCCGTGAGAAAGTGATGTAAATCTATTGCAAAGGCCTGTTCGCAGCGGCTGGAGATTCCCCCTCTCAGTCGTGAGGGCTACAGATAAGCTGAGTCACTCTGCGTGATAGGTGAATGCTAAGCAGTATCTTATCATGGGGCTGAAGAGGAAAGGGTTGGGTGAAAGAGGTTTTTCAAAGCTGTAGTTTCCACATGCCCTTGCAGCGTCCTTCACCTGCAGCAGGAACATGTTGGGCTTTCTCAGATGAACAAAACTTCAAAGCATTAGTCGGTATTACTGAGCATGAGTTGAAGAGCAGTGATGGTTTTTGCACCATGTGTATTATCAGGATTTGTTTGTTTGTTCTGCAGCAAAGGCTCCAATTTAGGCACATAGCACCATCTCATGGTCTCATTCAGAAATTCAAGTCTAATCTGAGAGAAAAAAGAGTGGGGCAAACAGCGCTCACAGAGAAGCATACACACTAAACAAACACCATCAGAACTGGCCTTTACTTTAGTGTCAATAACTCCATTTTGATCTAATGGAACTCTCAGAGGTTACTGTAATTGTTCCAAACTTATCATGCATTCTTGGTTTTTGTATCTGTACAATTTGAAGTTACCAGGTATAAATAGGACACCCCCCCCCCCTCTAAAGATGTGTGCACCTCCTGAGGCAAGTTATTTCTTGATTTACCTTTTTCATCTGAATTGTAGAACGGCTGAACAGAATTTCACATATCAATTCCAACAGTGGAACATCTTCAGATAGGCTTACCATTATTTAATGTACTGTTATATATTCCAATACCATCCTAAATACTTTGAAGCACTATCAAAGCTGACTGTAGCAGGCGCTGGCATGAGACAGCTCCAGCCCCGGATATATACACAAGCTACACAACTAGATGAATTATTAACCGTTCCCTGTGGCGAGGCTGCACAGTTATTTAACAACAGCAGGTTCAAACCGTCTCCGAGCTGAGGATGTGGCAGGGGTTACGTAATGTGCCTCACCTAGACTGAAAATAGAGGCTGTGATGAGATGTGCTCGAAGCTCGAGTAAAACTTGTGATGTTGTAAGGATGTGTTGGTGCTGCAGAAAATGGATTAAATGTAAATGCAGCTTCTAGAGAGGAGGGTGATGCATGCACTGCAAAAAATGAATATTTGCCACACAAAATAGAAAACGAAGTAAAAAATAATTATGAACGCAGATCTATGATGACATAATAGACTCTAAATGGAAGGATCTTGTAAATAAAAAACATGGAATGGAAAAACATTGAAATCAACTTTAAGTTGATTTAATTTGTTTCACTTTTTTCTCTTATTTGTTGAGTGTTCATTATCTATAATAGTTTTGAGTGTATTTTATTTTGCTATGTATGCCTATAACTTCATTGAATGCAGATAACAAGAAGGGTTATGAAAGTAGCTCTACAGCAGCTATAGGTAATGTGCACAGTGTGTGCATATGAATGTTAATGCTCAGCGTGTCATCCGTATCTACATTCATCCCTCAACTTTCAATCACCTCCATCTGACACCTTAACTTCCGATTATGGTGAACCCATATGCCAGGCTCTGTGTTGTCTACGCGTTCCAAACACAGAGCCATCAATCCCCCCAGGTTTGGATGGAATACCTGTCGACGCTAAACACAACCGACTGTTCATACAATATGATGTATGAGGCATGTCACCATTTCCAGGGAAGTGTTATTACCATCCAGAAATGAATATGCTTCCTTAACATGTCGCCTCACCACTTGGTTACAAAGTGGCCTGCTGATGTTGATGATGATGATGATCTCTAACTGGCCATAATCCTAACCATATGGCCGTGTACGGTATGACTTTAAAACACTGATTAGCTATGATGCAGCGCAGCAGGCTAACAGAAGCTGTGTATCCCTGCTAATGGAATCTCTCCTTCTTAAATCCACATTTTGCTGAGGCAGGTGTGCAATGGTGAAACATTATTACTGCGGTTCCTAATGAGAGCCCTGTGTGCATTCCCCCCCCATGGGGGTCCACAGCAGGGCCTGATGTGGGCCTGCGCCGTTGGACATGCTAGATGAGCGAGATAACCTCCATCTGTCTTCATGACTGTCTGGCTTTTATTGCTTTAGGAGAAGTGCTGCTTTCACAAGCTCTACTTCTGCTTGCAGAGGAAACTAATATTGTTTGCGTTAAAGCCTGCGTGATTTGTAACAGGGGGGCTTTTATATCTCTGGTCCTTAGCAAGGTAAACATAATGTGCTCATCTCTTTTAAGGTTTCAAGAACACATCTGACAATGAGTTCCTCTCAGCTCGTCATGAAGCACCAGATTTTATTCTGTGAATATAACATCCTGAAGGAATATGACCTTATAAAACTTTTATGTGAGCACTATAGGGCAACTTGTAATATAATGCCGCATTTCCACTGCATGATGCGACACAGCTCGACTAAACTCGACTTTTCTATTTGAGTTTTTTATTAGCCAAGGTTGTCAACAGTAGGCAAAGCCAATTCTAAAAAGGTGAAGTCAAGACACTGCGGATAAATGAAGAGTCAGAAAAAAATCATCAGTAAAGTTGTCACTTCAGCTTCAAGGAAAATAATGCACAAACCAGCAACGTTTAAATCAGGCATCCTCAAAGTACGGACTCTGGTCCGGATCCGGACCGAACCACAACTGTCTCTGGACTCTGAGCAAATTATACTCTTCATATGTATTATCTGTGTTATCTGCGAGACATCGCCACAACGCAACGAGTCAAAATGATCCGCTATGTCCATAGACTGCAAACAGCGCTCATTGGACATTTATGAGAGAAAGTCTCTAATGTCCGAGTGCAAGTGAATGCAGCACAAGATGCACGTCATGTAACCCCTCCCCCGGTCCTGGCGCGAGCGTGGACATATGATTGGGGCAATTTCATTTGAACGGGACGGTGCAAAACGAGAAGCATTCGGACCCAAGCACTGAATGAATGAGGTATTTGCGGTCTACACTGACAGAGAAGAGACTGTCAGTTTGGCTGTACTCAGCATTGAATCAAAACGCACTAAAGCTGTTGATCTTAGGCTGCGGCCACACGAGGACGAAAACGGCTAAACGCATAGGATTAACGTAAACGCAATCGCAAACAAGCTTCCGTCCACACGCAATAGTTATCCGGATAGTGTCTGCCCACACGAGACCGCTCCGTTTAGCTCCAACCGCTGGAGAAGCTGCAGTACATATGCAGGAGCCTGTACGTGGCACTGTAACTTCCTCCACAAAAGCAGCGAAGAAGCATGGTTGTCATGGTTGCCCTTCTGTTTATTCTCCGCGGTGGGGGCCGAGGGAACCGGGCAGAGTTTTTCGCCAGTCAACGTGTATTAAAGTTTAAATCTTCCAGACAAAATTATAAAAGTGTCGGTCAAAGGTCTTCTTTGTTATTTATTGAGCTTTAAAACAAATGAATAACGACTCTATATAATATAATAATAAAATACAGAGCCTCTCTTTTTACTCCCTCTCTTCGGACAGCGTCAGTGTCTGTCTCATGCAGCATCTGATCCAGTAATGAGTAGGGTTGGGTACCGAGAACCGGTTCGGGTTCGGAACCGGTTCCAACATTTCGATTCCAACGGCATCATTTAGGAATGTGAATTTCGGTTCCGCTTTTCGATTCCTGAGGAAATGTTTCTCGCCGCTCTCCGTAGCCTACTGCATGACTGCGGCGGGGCGGGAAATGTAGCGTTGTATCTACATTTCCTACAGTGTAACCTGAGACCAGGGCCGGCCCGTCGCAATGGCGTTATAGATGTTCACCTAGGGCGCCAGATCTGTGGAGGCGCTGCGCTGACAGCTCTGGGAGAAAAAATAAATGTTTTGACCGTTGGTGCTCATCCTAATTTTCGGCCTTGATGTAACAACATTCATAATTAAGTAAATGTAACACCCTTTTCATCCCGGTTACACGTTTCATTTCCCCTGTACGATGGGCGCTGCAAGTGATGAAAATGGGGGATGTTGGCTTATCTGGCGCCCGCAGCTCACAGCCAAAGTGAGTGAGCGTGGGAGCGAGGGAGGGCGCTGTTGTTATTAGCATCTGGTGCTAGCTGCTCTGACGGAAGAAGAAGATGTTTCTCCAGTGATGTGGAGGAGAGTCCTCTCCAGTCAGACTGAGGCTGATAGCTTCAGCTCAGTGAGGTAAAGGACTCTTGAGTGTTTAGATAGTTCACTTTAGTCTAAGTTCAAACGGTTTGATCACGATGTATGTAAACACATGTTTCCAAGGCTCTCCTTTATAATTATTGGGATAAAACAGGTTTGAAATCATTCCAATGTATACTATAGGACAGTAAACCAGACATATCGTTTTAAACTGGAGATAAAAAAATATGCATAAATAAAATAGTAAAATAAGATATGAATGAACAACAAAAATAAAATGCGTTACATGTACAGGCTATTTGTTATTTAATTATTAAAATGTAAACCGATCTTTGTCATCTGGGTGTTTAGAGTTGTACCCCCTAGATCAGGGGTCTTCAACTAAAATCCAACGAGGTCCAGTTAGAGAAAATCTCCCCATGCAAAGGTCCGGAACATCAAAATGTCTAAGTTGCTTCATGAATTAGTGTGATATATATTGAAGTGACCTGTAGCTTTATCAACGTCTGCATGTAATCAACAACTGACTGCCAATCAAATAAAGAAAGTACAATTAAAAAACAACAATATTTATTGTCAATTAACATTACTTAAATACTGTGGATATGTGTAATGTTTAAATATTGAAGTTAAATGCATCAATGTGGTGCACTTTGAGAGCAACATTAAGAGATCTATGGATACATCTCTCAACACCCATATGAAACAGAACTGTAGCATATTTTCCTTTTTGGATATTTTACAAATCACTCAACTTTTAAACTCTATTCTTGTTATTTTTAACAACTTTTTTGTTGCTGTCATATCGTATTTTATACCTGTTTTTCATTTAGTCTGATTAATAACTATAATGATCATATCAAGGTGTGCCTTAACCTCACTGAGCTGAGGTTATTTGAGCCTCTCAGGAGATAGCTCTCTTCCACCTGGTTGTAGAAAAGTTCTTTAAATTCGTTAGCATAGCTAGCTAACCAGATGCTAATAACAACAGATCGCCACTGTGCTTACAACTAAAGACACAGCCACGCAAACACTGCGGCATGTGTACGGCTCCTTATGGGTATTGCAATATTTTAAGGGCTGGAGCGGCGTTCCGGTGCTCAGCACTCCTTTCAGACGAGACATATACCACGTGAAGACACGTTACGCTCGTGTTGTGTTCATGAACCTGTCCTTGGCCAGGAAAAACAGGTACTCACTTTTTTAATTATTTTTGCGGTCTAGATTTCTTCTTCTTTTTTGAAGTGAGAAGTTGTCCGTCTGTCGGACTGACTCCCCCCCCCTCACCCCCAAAACGAAAACTCTTCGGTTCTCCACGAATTACACAAGTCACCCAAATCAGCGTTAATAAAGCCGGAGGCGCCGAGAAATCCCCTATTAATGTATTGATTATAGCTCCGGGTCCGTATAGGTCGGCGTCTGGGTCCGGATCCGGACCGCGGTCCGCCTGTTGCCGACCCCTGCCCTAGATCTAGTCTCTAGTAATTCTGCTTAAAGTGCACCAGATTGAAGCATTTTGCTTCAAAATGTTCAAACATTTCTTCCCGGTATGCCTGAGAAGGCAGATGCTTGTTTTTCTCAACAAGAACTGTTTTTAAGAGTTGGACTGTTGCACTGTTGTAGCTTCAGTGGTTCTCAGGTTACAGTTACATAGCAGTGAAGAAGCATGTATCATTTGTTTACCCTGCCCCTCAAAGAATCGGAATCGAGAACCGTTAAGAACCGGAATCGAAAAGTAGAATCGGAATCGGAATCGTGGAAATTCAAACGATACCCAACCCTAGTAATGAGTGACCCGGCCGACAGTAAAAAATAAACATATTTATAACTAGTTTAGGGAGTTTGAGAGGTAATTAAAATAGCTAAGGGTGATGATCTGACTTGAAGTGTGTGTTTTGCTGCAGCGGGAGGAGCTGCAGGTGAGCAGAGCTGCGTGTCTCCGTCCTGTCAGATTAGACTTCACTCGCGAGAGAAAGATAAATAATCTGAATTCAGGGTGCAGTTTACTTTGACGCGGGGGTGAGCAGCAGAGGTGGGGAGAGGCAGGGCTATTGCCTCATCATTATTGCTGTAGATGTTGCACAAACAACTGTAGCATGGTCAATAGCGTCCGGAGCACGATAGCAACTCTGCGATCCGCCATTGTTGTTGTTGGTGGCGAAACACTTCAGCAATGGCGCGGGGTAAGCGGAGGTGAGCAGAAGAGGTGGGGAGAGGCGGGGCTATTGCGCAATCACTATCAGTGATCTGAAAATGTTCGGATAGGGCGCACACACGGAGCCGTTTGACCCCCCAGAGAGTGGCGTATGCCTTTCTATCCACCTTGGGACCCGTTATCGTTTCCTCAGTCGCTTAGTGCCGTATTCGGTCGTCCTCGTGTGGCCGAACGATCTATATGACACTAAACAGTAACGCAAACGGCCGAATTCGTCCTCGTGTAGCCGCAGCCTTAATACGTTTGTGAGGCGTTTTGCTGAACAAAATGGTAATCGCCGCATTCAGCTGTAATACACGTCAACGTGATGCTCTGCTCACGGATGAGCATACAAAACTATTAAGATGATGACCTTACTTGTGTAAATATATTTTTTTCTTTGAGGAGGTGTGCCCCGAAAAAACAGTTTTAAGTCCTGAGAAAGTCAAATAAGACGGTGTGTAAAACTACACTGCCCAGCCAAAAAAAAGTAACCACTTTGATTTAACTAGGTTAGTAGGTAAGGACATTCCACTGGATACTAACTGAAGTATAAAAGAATGCATGACTGAAGTGATGGAGACCATGTTGAAGGCAAACAAAAAGAGAAAATAACAGGTCAGATCAAGCAAATCCCCCTCTCAGATTCCACAGCAACCAGAAGAACATAAATACTGGCTGGTGATTTGATTCATCAGCTTTGTGATGGAATAAAAAATGCACAGTGCATTTCCTTAGCTGTGGATGAGTCCACTGACACCACTGACAATGCTCAGTTGCTGGTGTTTGTGAGTTTTTATGATGAGGCAAAGGGGGAGTTTGTTGAAGATGTGTTGGGCCTGACGAACCTCAGTGGACACACAAGGGGGAAAGACATTTATAAAGCACTAATGGGAATGCTGAATGAAAAAGAGTGCAGCTGCCTTTATTCATAACTGTGCAGCTCTTACACTGCGACTGAGGGATCAAGCACAGACACAATAACAATGAAAACTGCTGCATACAGATTATTTTTGTTTTTGCAACATCGTGTTAAGAATCTTGTTGCAATTGTTTAAAAGTTTGAATGACCGTAATAAACGGACCTTTGTCTTATTGAAACATTTATTTTGGACCTTTAAGATTTGTATTTGAGTACCCCTGGTTTAAATAGACAAGCTACCATTAAAATATTAACCTTATGGTGGCACTACAGGAAAAGTCAGGGGATTACTAACAGTTTTAGATGACATTGCCTGTGAACAATATATGTGTGTATTAACTTTATTACCAATTAATGTTATATGCAACTCGTTGGTACGCAAATGCGCCTTTTTTCAAATGATCCGGTGCTCCTTTGTTGGCGGGGGGGGGGGGGGCATGCGCACCTGCACACCAGTTATGTCCAGCCCTGGTTATATATGTAGATTGTGCAACACTAGTGGAAAAGTCAGGAGATCACGAAAAGTATTGTGAATTGATCCTTGAATATATTGAATAGCTGTATATTGTACGTTGTGCTAATCAATCAGAAAGCTGTCAAGATATTTCATTCTGTTCAACAGCTGTCAACCTAATGGTGAAGCTATAGATAAATAAAGATCCTCGAGGTTTGGTCATCATCCCTCTATATAACTATAGATTGATATAGTTTATTAAGCTGACTGCAGAGGTTCTTGGTAATCCCACCCTTGACTGATTGACACGCAATCCTTCCACCCACATAACTTTCAAAGTGATGGGAAACCTCGTTCTTTTTCCTGCATTCTCCAAAAGATATTGTTTGTCTTAAATTATGCAGAACTTCTGATTCAAGTATCACAAACAAACAAAAGGATCCCAATTATTCTTACACTGCATAGCTGTCTCATTTTGTCTTTGTGTCTTTGTGTAATCATTCTCAGTGGATGTCTTGTTTGTTCATCCACTTATCCCAACAGGGTTCCCTCAAAGTGATCTTCAAAGATGAGGGAATGAAGAGCTGTTGTCAAACATCTGTCATATCAAAGCAAAAATAAATTCAATCTGCTTCTTCTTAATATCCTCACGATTATCTTACCCAATGCATCAATAAACCATCTAGCTAGTACCGTGATAGATTTACTATCTGATGCAGTTGTATTGAGTTCAACATGGCCTCTGAACTACTGAGGGCAACTGGTGTCGATCGTCTCTTTGTTCTCAATGGCATTATAAAAAAGGGAATATATCACCAAGCTGACATTTAGATTGTCTACTCGTAACATCTACGTTGTCTTTCGGCTGTAAGATTACTGAACAGTGACATTTATTTGATTTCACCTCTCGAGCTTTGCTGTCATCCATAAGTTCAATGTTTGGGGAAATCTGCCTCATTTTATCTAATCTTCATCAAAAATGTGTTTGATAACTAAATGTAAATAGTATAACTAACAGGTCTATAGGGTATGAAGTAAACGAAAGGAGCAGATTATCTTTACTAAGCATAAAGCATTAGTTAAAATTAAATACAATTAATTTAGATGCTATACCTTGTTTGTTTGATCAGTACACAAGCAGAAACATTTAAAAATTCAATTTGTGCTTTCATTAGCAGTCCAGCAAATAACTGCGTAAAAGAAAAATGAACTAACTAAACAATAGTTTTTACCAAACGCCTGAACTAACCCAATCGACCCTTTAAACAATTATTTGTCTCACGCCATGATTATTTGTGTGAAGCTGACCGTTGAGCGGCCCGACCAAGCAAGGAGAAAGAGGCAGAGAATTCAAATATAAGCCGGTGTGGGCATTTATTACTCACAAACATGACACAGCCTCAATCTGCTGTTCACATGAGCACAGCCACCAGGATCTCACACACACTACCTGCCCCTAACAGCCAGGGAAACAGAGCCTAAATACCCACACACACTAATCAGCAACTAGACACAGGTAAGGGGGGAGGAGACAACACAGGGCCCCAGGTGCACACAATCCAGCAACAGACATAATGGGAGGGGGAACACTTTTCAAACAGAAACATATAACTGAACAGAAGTACACACCCAACTAAACGCAGTCAGCACTTGTACAATTAATGCCACTTAACACTATGATGTCTACACCCCCCCACATATTATTTGAACCCGGATTATTCTTAACCGCTGTCATTATACACCAGCATAAACACTTTCGGCGCTCTCGCTAACTCCCCTATCTTGTCAGGCGGAGCCGAGGACCCGACCAGCACCTGCCAGACGACATTTCAATTAATACGGTTTAATCCTTTAATAAATACTCTCTCAATACTTAGTATAAATTATATAAAATGTGCCAATATGCCATGCCAAACGGTACTGTGCAATCGCGCTCATAAAGTGCAAAACTGTTCACCAAAGTGCTGAGTTACCAGGTCCGAAGCCGTCAGTTCACAGTGACGAAGTTACCTTCGTCACAATTTGTCTCAATACCTTTTTGATTGCAAGTCATATTCACTTCTTCTAATCTTTTGCGTTCAGATGAGATTACAGATCACCAATGGAGTGTGTCTACTTTTTCAACTCCACAGGATAACGCTGCCGCTTGTCATAACACCAAATATCTTTGAAACACTTCCCCACGGCTTATAAGCTTTCCAAGCTATTAAGACAGTGCCTCAAAAGAAGATCAAAACAGGACAGAAAGGGACTCTACCATCTTAAAATATCAAAAGCATTGATGACAGGGTTTTATAATTAAATGTTGGACGAGATGACACTCTCTTTGATAATCTCTTTACAGTCAGATCCTACATTTCTGTAACACACATTAATTCTGAGCAGCCGACTCCTGTCTTCTGCCCCAGTTGGAGGTCTGACTCTGAATGTTAGAGGTGAAATCTGGACGTCACTGAAACCGCACTATTCTACCTCTTTTATAGAGCTGAAATAACTAGTGATTTCATTGATTAAGCAGACGCAATTTGACGCAAATGACTCTCAAATGTCTTTCCTCTACTGTTCTGTGCATCACAAGGAGCCGGCCTTTTGTCTTGTCTCAAGATTTTAATTCATAATATAATTTCTAATCTCCTCAAAAAAACAAAGCCATTGACCACCCACTCAACCTGAAACCTTGAGGAGTCTACACTATCACAAAGGAGGAGTCTACACTATCACTATCAGAAAATGCCAAGGTGAGAAAACAGAAGGAAGAGAGTGACTCCAGAAATCCTGATGTCCTGACAAAGAGAAGTAACTGATGACACATCAAGAAAAAGTCTTTGAAATACACTGAGCACAATAAAATCATGAGTCAGCCACAGTTTCAAAGAGAGCTACAGCTGATCTTTTACTTTCTGCGTCCTTGAAAAGAGGACGGTGGCAAGGTATTTGCATCCATGCATGTTTATTACTAAAGGACTGTCAGCCAATGTATGCTAATAAACAGTTTAAGTGATGATGTCCAGGCTCTCTTTGAGATTACTTTTTTCGAAGGATGAGCAGTGGAGGAATTGCCTTGATCTCTCAGCCCCTCAAGGCATAAACACATTCAATTATATTCAGGAAATGGTGTTTGCCTGGTCAGGAGAGTGCCCAAACCCAAAAGAAAACCTTATGGTCAGTGTATGGAAGGCAAGAGAAGCACCAGAGTGGAAAGTACGGTAACACTTTATATTAAAGGTGGGGTATGTAATTTATTTCAGAAACACTTTTTGTTATATTCCATGGAATGCTCTTAACAGCAATGAATATATTAAATGCTTTGACAATAAATACATAAAAAAACGTCATCTGTGGAAGCCATGGTACTGTAAAAAGCACGACCAATCATCTGAGCCGGCCCGGCTAAAGTAACTGGATGGCCTACCTGCCTGTCAGCCTTCCATCTGTGCACAAACTTATCTCGTGCCCTCATTAGTCATGTGCGTGCGTGTTGGAGGAGGGGCTCTGTAAGGAAGTGGCAGATTTTTTTCCGGTTGTGTATTTTCAAATTCTAGCGCACTCGAGCTGGTTTCTCCAAAATTACCTACCCCACCTTTAAGGTACACAAATTCACCATCAACTAGTTGTTAATTAACATGCATATTACAGTAGCAGTATATTGGCTCTTTATTAGTCATAATAAAATACTTATTAATGCCTTATTCTACATGACCATATTCTACAAGTAATAAGCCATTAGTTGAGAGTCTTTCCTCAATAACCCTGTAATTAGTGCTTATTTATTGCAAGTAAGGAAGTTGTTGTACGTGAGTTTTGGTCTTAATATGCTCTGCGCAATATGGGCCTAATAAGGCAGTAGTACCACAAGAATAGTAATTCTCCCATAATAACACTTAACAAATATGATTTGTTAAGTGTTATTTTATTATACAAAGTGTATAAGTGTTACCGAAAGTACACATGGCAGCTTCGAGAGAAAAAGATGGTCCATATCAGTGTGAAAGATAGTTTTAAAATAAAATGTGATAATGATTATTTTTGATAGACACACTGTAGTGAGTTTATCCTGAATACAGGAAAACGGTACTTCTGTCGGCCTATCAGAAAAATAAACAAGTCTTCCCCACAGGGTTGAGTCTGTTTACTATACTAAATTAAAGCAGTGACGTCCACAAACAGTGCCCCCCGCTCCCCAAAGACCCCAACACAAAACAGAATCTCCACACATGGCTCCATCAAGTGAAAACAAACGCTCTCTCTTCGATAGAACATGTTTTGAAAGGAGAGGCATTGGACTTTTCCTTGCTGACATGGGTGCAGTGAGTAGAAAGATAAACAAAGCAAACACCATCGAGTGCAAAAAGCCTCTCGAGTGTATTCGTGTTATATTAAAAATTATATGAATCTATAATGATGTGTTGGTTACCGCTTTCTAATGAGTCCACATGTATTACATTTAAAAAAAGTTGTAACTACAGACTTAAGCTCATTAATGACTTCATGAATCCAACGATAAAATCAAGTTTTGATAACGGATTGCCTTTTGGGGCTTACTCGTACCAACATAAACACGTTTTTTTAGATTAGGACTTGATGAGAAAAACTACAAATACATTTTTAACATTTTACTTTGCCACGTACATAACCTGTATGACTATAGTATTCTGCCTTCTATTATATATGTATTATATATATATATATATTATTGTGACTGACAATATAACATCACAAGGAATCACAAAAGCTTTACATTTAGTTTTTTAGGGCTTATAAGTTGATTAATTTGATCGGCAGAAATAAGAGTTATTATTATTATTATTATTATTGACAAAACAACCTAGGAATTCATTGAGAAATAATGACAACCTTGATATTGCAAAGTTCTTTAGACAAAACAGGTTCAGTCATAACATAGCATGTTGTTGGTATTTGTATTCTTGCTTTGTAGTTGTGGCTGTGACCCTTGCTAATCAAATCACAGCTAGATTCTGCAGACAGCCAGTCGCTGGCCGCAGGCTACAGCTCCTCCACAGATAATGTCACTTCCTGTGAAAACAAGCTGATCTTGTTACCAGAAACGGTCACTGTTGTCTCTCAAAGCAGTACCAAAAAAAAAGAAAACAGAAATTGAACTGGTTAATACTAAAAAGACAACGATGCTGCCAGACGTAAAAAATATTAGAAGTTATGACTTCCTCCTGAGAAAATCTGACAGTGCAAACAGGAAACAAATGTTTGAATGGAGATTGGTCCCAGCTGTTTTTCATTTACTTATTCTTACACAGTGATGACCGTGGACCAATGTTATTATGTGTGAAACATATTTTTGAATTTTCCAGTACAAAATAAAACGCACTTCGTATAAAATAGAAAACGACATACAACTGTTGGCCTGCAGCATGTTAAGACAAACAGGTGGAGATCAGTTAGAGCAGGGGTGTCCAAACCTTTTTCACCGAGGGCCACATACAGAAAAATATACGAGGGCTGAAATTAATGGTGTCCAGAACATCGGGTACAACAACTAGATAGGCAACAGGGGAACTGCAGGGAAGAGCCAATATACCACAGATCGACACATTCACCTTTACTGCGAACACTTGTATGGCAGGAAAACATTCTCCCTATCAACAGAGAGATAGGGAGAGTGAACACTTAGGTCTAGATATTGACAAAATGCTTCAAAAATAACATCAACATAAACAAACCAATGTGTTGGGGAAATATTTTCCAAGGCCCATAACTTTGACCCAGTTTATCAGTTCATACTGTCCTGACTGAGCACACACACCTGTAACCTTGGCTGCTGTGCTCTCAGTGTTTTGTCTCCCTGTTCCTGCCTGTTGTTGTCAGCTGATAGAGGTGTTATGATTCTATCTTGTTATGCACAATGTTGATTATTCTCTCTGAACTAGCTAAATACATGGGTCTGGGATAGAGTTCATCAGAATTGATTGTGGCATCTCAACCGTGTGGTCAAACCGTGGCCCGTGACATATCTTGTGAATTCTCCGGCCGAAGCTCCAAATAAACTGTCAGTGTTTGACATCAAAGCTCTAGCTCTCCATCGTGTCTCTCTTTTGCGGCTTTCACACCAGCGCTTTTCAGTTTCTAGCTCCGAGCGGGAGCTTTTCTGGTTCAGCTCCAGTTTCCCTTTTCAGCTCCCGCTCTGTGCACACCGCCCACTGGCGCCCCAGAGCTGCCCTTGCTGCGTCATGACGTCACCGTTTACATCGCTGATTTGCCCCCCAACGGCAGCTCACAACAACAACAACAACAACTGCGTCGGGTCGATGATCGTGTTGCTTTTAATCACACGAAGCCAGAATAAATTGAATAACGACTTCTCCAACCTTATACTTTTCTCCAGAGTGCCGTGGTTCATTGTTTATTAATGTGTTTCTGCAGCATTTACCGACCGCTGCAGTGCGGGTCTTCCACAGGAGTTTTTTCTCCCGTTAGCTCCCGGTTAGCTCACACTGCAGCGGCCGCTCTAAAGTATTCACTGTCCGACTCACACAAGCAGCTGATGCATATCCCCAGTTCCCCTTAGCCTAAGTGAATGTGTGTCAGTCTGAATTGACACTGTTTGGTATCACAACGCTGTTATGAAAGTTTCTCTGGTATAAAACGGGTGATGTTAGCATAGCAACCGAAGCTAAACTGACTACTTGCATCCGATAGCTGCAATAATACAAGACAACACGTCTGCCCCTCTCCACAATGATCGATAACAGCGAACGGATGGTCAAAGTAAGGCACACATAAACAGAATCACACGAAGCCTGGTTAGTGTTGCCTGACTTTATAAAGTGTGTTTATAGGCACTACTGCTTGTAGGCAGGCATAACAGTCGACCCATGTTCAGGGGAGGTGGGTTTAGTTTCCTGCACGCCTCGACGTAAGAGAGACGTAAGCGACGTCACCTCTTAGCTCCAAAGCTCTTGCCTCTGGACCGACAATTTTTTGGAGCTGGAAATGAAGCGGATTCCGGAGCTAAGAGCCGGCGCAGCTCCGGTGTGAACTGGAAAACCCGGCGCTTTTCAGGCTCTAGCTCCGAGCCGGAGCTGAAAAGGCGCTGGTGTGAAAGGGGCATTTGCGGCTTTCACGCCAGCGCTTTTCCCTTTCGAGCTCCGAGCGGGAGCCTTTCTGGTTCATCTCCGGTTTCCCTTTTCTGCTCCTGCTCTGTTCACACCGCCCAGAGCTGCCGCTGCTGCGTCATGACGTCACCGTTTACTTGCCTGCTTCATAAAATCCAAACCGCGCGGATATCCCTCACATCGACAACAACAACAATGGCTGATTGTATTGAAGCGCTGTTCGCTTTGGTTATCCTCTTACGAAACGAAATGGAAGGCATCGGAGGACTTTACAAGGGACGACTTTACTTGGAACTTTACAAACATCACATGCGAAATGCAAGACTTCTTTGTGGTCTTCAGCATCTACTTCAACGAGTGTGCATCTAGACCGGGTGACAACACTACCTATTGATGCAGCAACCACTGTAAGTTATATTCTTGTTTAATTAGACTTCTCTGTTTCATTTATTCTACTCTGTATAATTGTTCATGTTATGTTTTGCATGGGGCTTTTGTTGTTTTTGTGTTTTACTTGTTGTGTGCTCCTTTTACCCCCCTCACTACTCTGTCTTTCTGTCTCTGCAGGGCAGGTGTGTGACAGGGGGGCGTGGCTGGTTACTCCTGGCTGCAGATGAGGCACACCTGTCCCCACTCACTTGATTACCTGCTCTTTAAGAGCCTGGCCCTCACCTCACTTCTCTGCCAGAGTATTTTTCATGCTGTCCGGAGTGCCTTTCTGCAGCCTGGAGTCTGTTGCAGTTGTTTAAGGAGTTCTTTTTGAGTTTTGGTCAGGAACGTTTTCCCGCAGCTTTGTTTTGGATTACTACGGCCAGCCAAGCTCCCTGTCGTCAGTACCTGCCTTGGATTACCTTGTTAATTAAACTCTTTGAAACTTTATTTTTTGTCAGTCTCTGCTTTGGGGTCCCAGTAGTATCTAAACGTCACAGAATACTCTGGCCAATATGGACCCCGCAGAGAATGAGAGACTCAAGGAAGCGCTTGCTGCTCAAGGGGTAATGATAGGGCAACATGACAGAGCTCTGCAGAGAGTTATGGAAGCGATTCGGGATTTAACCGCCGGTGTGACCAACATCGGAGGCCGTATGGAACAGGTCGCAGCACATCTCTCCACACTCCCACCGACTGCCGATGCTCAAGCTACAGACCCTGCTCCTCCACCTCAAGCTGATCCAGAACGACAGCCCGGCAATCCTCGTGAGCCCTTTATCCCCACACCCGTCAGGTATTCAGGAGATTTAGGGTCTTGTAGTCAGTTCTTACACCAGTGTAGTCTTGTGTTTGAGCAACAGCCTTTCACTTATTCCACTGATAGAACTAGGGTTGCTTTCATCATGAGCCTACTGAGTGATAAAGCAGCAGCATGGGCCCTTGCCATATCTAACAGCAACTCGCCTATTAGTCAGTCTCTGTCGTCTTTTACTGCAGAGAGGCGTAGAGTGTTTGATCATCCAGTGAGGGGGAAGGAGGCTGGTAAAAGACTCCTTTCGCTCCACCAGGGTTCAGGCTCTGTTGCTGATTTTGCTATTGATTTCCGCATTCTTGCAGCTGAGCGGTTGGGGAGACATGGCTTTGCTTGGAATTTTTTATAAGGGGCTTAATGATGAGTTAAAGGATGAACTAGCTGTTAGGGAACGTTTCCCGCAGCTTTGTTTTGGATTACTACGGCCAGCCAAGCTCCCTGTCGTCAGTACCTGCCTTGGATTACCTTGTTAATTAAACTCTTTGAAACTTTATTTTTTGTCAGTCTCTGCTTTGGGGTCCCAGTAGTATCTAAACGTCACAGTTCTGTAGTTATTGTAGCTAAAACGGCGCTTTTGAGAGATTTTAAATCTCACATCTGCTCAAGTGAACCCGTTACACAGGTCTCAGTGGGTCACTCAACCCTGCATTACAATATAGGCAGGGACACTCTACTGATTGCGTGAAATACAACAGCGTGACTTAGACATCTTTCAGCTAAAAGGCACTCAAATACCGCATTTAAAATCTGAAGAACTCAGTGTACATCTAGACCGGGTGACGACACTACCTATTGATGCAGCAACCACTGTAAGTTATATTCTTGTTTAATTAGACTTCAATGTTTCATTTATTCTACTCTGTATAATTGTTCTGTAGTTAATGTAGTTAAAACGGCGCTTTTGAGAGATTTTAAATCTCAGATCTGCTCAAGTGAACCTGTTACACAGGTCTCAGTGGGTCACTCAACCCTGCATTACAATATAGGCAGGGACACTCTGCTGTAGCGCATCATCTGTAGAGAGTTAACTAATGGAGAGGCGAAGTCCCTCCCTTTCCGGGAGCCTCCATGGGACCCCGGAAGCGTACAATTATACATTGAAGTCAATGGAGAGAGAAAGGTTATCTTTTGATCCCGTTTGAATTGTGCCACGAATGACACATATGATGTTTGTCAATTTAAAAGAATATTTTGCAAGTAAAAAAAATTAAAATGTGTCGTAAAACTGTGAAGTTACACATTTTTTTGTGTGAAACCGCTGAGTGAACTACAGGTCTCTTGGTCTCGCACAATACGCGTCACCATCACAAAGACGGCCGTCACGTTAGCAAATTTCACCTGTTTCTTTCAGAATGAGAATAAAAGTATAAAATGAGGTGAAAATCACTACAAGTCTGGGCAT